>NW_007737692.1:8309-52968 GCF_000696425.1 Galeopterus variegatus | reverse complement strand
CTATGGACTGATGAAGGAAAATATTCTGTGCTCTTGTTTTCTAGTATTTATTTGCTTGGTCTTTGAGTGTTTATCTTCTAAAGATCTTGCCTGTAAACCATATTGCCTTCAATATCTACTACCCACATGCAGAAACTGACATCTTCAATGTACATCTTAGTTTTCTGAGTAGGTGTGGTTTTTCGTGGTACATCGAGAACCTAACATTCCAGGTCTGCCACTCAAGCAAATAGAATAAGATCATCAATTTGATAATGGCAAAGCCATGTAGAAATAAAGTACCTTTCCTGCCCCCCACTTTTGAGTGCCTTCCCTGGAGCTCAATCCATCGCCATCTTGACTTAAGGCTTGTTCTAACGTGCTGATTCACTCACTCATTCATTCAACCATTATGTACTGTGCAGCCCCGCTCACCAGACCTGATGTTAGACATTGGAAGCACAGAAATTAAGAAGAGAGGATTGGTTGGGGCTGTGTCCCAGAGGTGCTGTGTCCTGGGATGCTCCCTTCGAGGTCCTGAGTAGTAATCTTAAGGGAACTTACTGAGATATGAGAATATTCAGATAGACAACATAATGAAATGAGAAAAAAAAAATCCAGGATATGAAGGAGAAAATTTACAAAGAAATTAATACCTTAAAAAAGAATATAGCAGAACTCATGGAACTGAAGGAGTCACTCAACAGACAAAATAAAAAACACAATCCAGTGCTTCTGCAGAAGAATAGAAAAAAACAGAAGAATTTCTGATCTTGAAGATGGTGTTTCAAAATAACTCTAGCAGACAAAAAAAGGAAAAAAGAATTAAAAAATTGAAGAAAATCTGAGAGAGCTAGCTGACAACCTTAAACACACAAACATTTGAATAATGGGTGTTCCAGAATGGGAGGAGCAAGGTAAAGGCACTGAAAACCTATTCATCAAAAATAATAACAGAAAACATTCCAGATATAGGGAGAGACACAGACCTTCAGATCCATGAGGCTCAAAGATCCCCAAACACATTCAACCCCAAAAGATTGTTTCCAAGACACGTTATAGTCAAACTGGCAAAGCTCAAAGACAAAGAATCTTAAAAGAAGCAAGAGAAAAGCATTAAGTCACCTATAAGGGAGCCACTATCAGACTAGCAGCAGACTTCTCAAAAGAAACTCTACAGGCCAGAAGAAAATGGGATGATATATTCAAAATACTAAAAGAAAAAACTGCCAGCCAAGAATACTATTCCTAGCAAGGTTATCCTTCAGAAATGGGGGAAAATAGTGTATTTTCCAGACAAACAAAAACTGTGGAAGTTCACCACCACATGATCAGCCCTGCAAGAAATCCTCAAGGGAGTCCTGCATCTGGAATATGGAAAACAATAATCACTACCATATATGCACAAGAAAACAAAAATCACTGGTAGAAAAAAAGAATGCAAACGAGAAAGAAACTAAATCTTACCACCACAAAAAACCATGATGACAATGTAATAATGCGCCTGCTTTATTTCTGATTTTAGTAATTTTGGTCTTCTCTCTTTTTTTCTTGGTTGGTCTAGATAAAAGTCTGCAAATTTTGCCTATCTTTTTAAAGAATCAAATTTTGGTTCTGTTGATTTTTCTCTATTGCTTTTTAATTCCCTATTTCATATATTTCTGTTGTAATCTTTGTTATTTCCTACTTATATTTGCTTTTGGTTTAGTTTGCTCTTCTATTTTCTTTTTTTTAAGTTTGTGGTTTTTCTTTTATTAAAAAAATTTTTTTATTGAATCAAAATTGATTATACATATTTTTGGGGTTCAACATTGATCAATGTTGATCAAATCAATATTACTAGCATATATATTGTTATAAATCGTAATTATTCTTTATGCCCCTTGTCCAATCTCTCCCTTCCCCTCCCCCCTCTAATTACCCTAGATTTCTTCTCTCCTTCTGAAAGAATAATGGTTACTCTGTTGATTTGTTGCCTAGATGATCTGTCCAATGCTGAGAGGTGTGATCAGGTCCTCCAATATTATCATAGAGCAGATGCTTCTTCTGTCACTCTGAAACGGGCTTTGTGGAGAGAGATATCCTGTTCTTTTCTTTATCTCTGCTGTTGACTCTCCTTGTGTCAGTGTACTCCAGTGATTGGTGGACCATCTGCATGGTTGTTCTGGCATCTAGCTAATTTTGCGGCAGTCGTGGTTATTGTGGTGGCTGTAGTGGGCCATCCACATGGGGGCGATGTTGGTGTGGTCACCAACTCCATGTCTCGGGTCCCTGGGTGGGCCCTGAGGCACTGGTGTAGTGTGTCTGGTTGTGGGAGGGGGCTCCACTCCCCGGCTTCATGCTTCGGGTCACCAGGCAGGCCCCGAAGTGCTGGCATGGTGTGCTTGGTTGTGGGAGGGGGGTCCAGTTCCATTCTCCATGCCTCAGGTCCCTGGGCAGGTCCTGAGGTGCTAGCAGTGTGCCTAGATATGGGCAGGAAATCCAGTCCCCAGCTCCATAACTTGGATCCCCAGGTGGGCCCTGAAGTGCTGGTGTGGAGTGCCTGGTTGTGGGAGGGGGGGGGGTCTGGTCCCTTTCTCCATGCTTCAGCTCCCCAAGCAGGCCCAGAGGTGCTGGTGCAGTGTGCCTGGTTTTGGGAGGGGGGTCCGGTCCCCTTCTCAATGTCTCAGGTCCCTGGGTGGGCCCTGAGGTACTGGTAGTGTTCTTGGATGTGGGAGTGGGGTCCAGTCCCCTTCTCAATGCCTTGGGTCCCTGGGCAGGCCCTGAGGCACTGGTGTGGTGTGCCTGGTGGCAGGTGGGGGTTCTGGTCCCCTTCTTCATACCTTGGGTCCCTCAGTGGGCCCTGAGTTGCTGGCATGGTATACCTTGATGTGGGAGTGGGGTCTGGTCCCCGGCTGCAAGCCTCCAGTTCTGAGGCAGGCCCCAAGACGCTGGTGGTGTGCCTAGGCCAGAACTAATTTTTTGTCCTTTGCTTACTTCTAAAATAGGGGAACTTCCTGTGGGAACCAGTACTTGAGCTGTGTGGTTGAGCTAAATTGCTGCTTTGTTGCTGTTTCCCTAGGGAAGGCTTTTTGTGCAGCCCATGGTTTAATGGCTGACCTCATAGATACTTCCGGCTTTCCAGAGACCCGGTGCACCTGGGTTGTGTATAATCTCTAATCTGGGCCTGAGTCTTTTCATCAAACTGCATCCTATGCAATTCTATATTCCCGACCAGTCTCCTCTAAGTGTTCTTGAGCTGATTGGGGGGGTGGATTGGCTGTCCTTGCTGTGTCCCAGTGTTCTCCCGGTGGGCCTGTCTCCCCCACCGCCTGTGCTCCAAACACTTCCTATGGGACGAGCCCTGCGCCGGTCTCTTGTGATGACTCACCAGCCTCTGAATAGCTCCCCTTTTTCAGCTGTTCTGGATCCTCACTCCTGTGTGGGTCCACGGGAACCCTATTAGTGGTGTTGCTGTCCCGGGGGCCACCAAGGCCCTCTTCTCTCCTGCCACCTCCAAGCAACTCCATCTGAAGGGCACAGCTGTGGCTTCTGCTGGCTCCTGTTCCATGTGCTCAACAGCTCAGGCCTTAAAGCGGCTGTAGCACAAAACACTCTGAGCAGTTTTTTCTCTTATTGTGGCTTCTCCCCCTTCATGAACTCTGTAGTTCTTTCATCCTCTTCCCCTGAGCTCCAGTGGCAACAGCTTGGCTGTCATTACATTATTATAGCTGTAAATTGGTTGATTTGTGTGAGGGAGTGATGCTGGGGACTGTTTATTCCACCATTTTGGCCAGAACTCCAAGATTTTTCTTATTTTTAATATAGATGTTTACAAGTATAAATTTTCTTCTAAGCACTACAGAGCCCTGCATCCTATAAATTTTGATATGTTGTACTTTGATTTTTATCTCAAAGAACTCTCTAATTTCCCTGTGATTTTTCTTTTTACCCACTGTTTATTTAGGGGAGCTGTTTAATTTCCAAACATTTGTGAATTTTCTAAATTTCCTTCTGTTATTGTGGTCAGAGAACATATTTGCTATGATCTTTTTCTTTTAAAATGTATTAAGACTTGTTTTATGGCCAAAAAATATTAAAAATTCCTTTCCATGTTACCACATGAATTTCAAAACAATCATTTAAAATTCTTGTGAAATATTATATTGAATGGATAAATTATGATTTACATTACTATTTATTATTTAGACATTTCCACACATTTGTGAATTTTCTAAATTTCTTTCTGTTATTGCGGTCAGAGAACATATTTTCTGTGATCTTAATGTTTTTAAATGTATTAAGACATGTTTTGTGGTTTTTCTATATCCTTATCAACATTAGAAAATGTATTTTTGTTAATGTTTATCAGTCAAAATTGCTGTTAGATATTGAGTAATATCATACTCTTTAAAATAAAAAGCTTCTGCACAGGAAAAGAATCACAGAGCAGAAAGACAACCTACAAGATAGGAGAAAATATCTGAAAACAATGCATCCACAAAGGGATTAATTTCCAGAATATATAAGGAACCCAAAAAACTCCACAGTAAAAAACAATCCAATTTAAAAATGGGCAAAGGAGATGAACAGACATTAAAAAAAAAAAAAGACACACAAATGGCTAATAGGCACATGAAAAAATGCTCAACATCACTAATCATCAAAGAAATGCAAATCAAAATCACACTGAGATATCATCTCACCCCAGTTAGACTGACCATTATTTAAAAGACTCAGAATAACAAATGCTGGTGAGGATGTAGGGAAAGGGGAACCCTTCTACACTGTTGGTGGGACTGTAAATTAGCACAGCCATTATGGAAAACAGTATGGAGGTTTCTCAAACAACTACAGATAGAACTACCATATGATCCAGCAATCCTACTACTGGGTATATATCCAAAGAAATGGAAATCATCATGTCAAAGGGACATCTGCACTCCCATGTTCATTGCAGCTCTATTTACAATAGCCACACTAATGGAACCAACCTAAATGTCCATCAACAGATGACTGGATAAAGAAAATGTAGTATATATACACAGTGTAATACTACTCAGCCATAAAAACATAATGAAATTTTGCCATTTACAGGAACATGGAGGAGCCTGGAGAAAATTATGTTAAGTAAAATAAGCCAGACACAGAGAGAAAAATACCACCTGTCCTCACTCATAACTGGGTGCTAAGAAAGAAAAAAAGATAGAAAGAAAGAATGAAAGAAAGAGAAAGAAAGAAAGAGAGGAAAGAAAGAAAGGACCGCAACAATATGCTGAACTTTCAAAAGGAGAGAACAAACCTAAGGATAATAGAGATGGAGGGGGGAGGGAGGTGGGTTTGGGATTGGCCAGGTAAGGGCATAAAGAATAATTACAGTTTGTAATAATGAATATGCTAATAAAAAATAAAAAAGGAAAGAAGAAACAAAATAATAATAAAAAAGAAATAAACTATTACAGGTACAGTTGCAGCTTCCTGTGTCCTGCTCCCTGGTTTCTTTCTTTTCTCTCCTGGGGTAACTCCTATCCTGAATTTGGTGATTATCACTCTCATGCATGTTTTCACACTTGACTATACATGAATGTAGTCCTAAACAGCACAGTATAGCATTATGCATGTTTTAAACTTTATGTTTATTTATTTTTCTTGTTACAATTTGAGCATTTATTTTTTGAAATGTATGTCTTTCAGCTATGGTTTACAATTAATTAATGTATAACTTTAAAAAATATTTATTTATTTATTTATTATGAATATTCACGAGATACAAAGCTGATTGTCCCCCCTCCTGTTCATGATGTGGGGGCCAGATTCATACTGGGGGCATATCCATTACCAGAAATTACTTTTGTACCCTTTGTCCCCTTCCAATTATTCCCCAACCTCCCCCTCATCCCCCTCTCCCATCAACTCCAATTTGTAGCCCTGGAATGTTTCCTCCCTCTGTTGCATCACAACACTACTGCAGTCTTTCTTTCTCGCCTTCCTTTCTCTCTTAACTCCCACATATGAGTGAGCACATGCGGTATTTATCTCTCTGTTTTTTGCTTGTTTCACTCAACATAAATTTCTCCAGGTTCATCCATGTTGTCGCAAATGGGAGTATTTCATTTTTTTTTATGGCAGAGTAGTATTCCATAGTGTACATATACCACAGTTTCCTTATCCAATCATCTATTGATGGACATTTAGGTTGGGTCCATGTCTTGGCTCTTGTAAACAGAGGTGCAGTAAACATGGGAGTGCAGGTAATTCTTCAACATGATGATTTCCATTCCTCTGGATATATACCTAGAAGAGAGATTCCTGGATCATATGGAAGATCTATCTGTAGTTGTTCGAGAAACCTCCAAATTGTTTTCCAAAGTGGTTGTACTAATTTACAGTCCCACCAACAGTGCAGTAGTGTTCCCTTCTTTCCACACCGTCACCAGCATTTGTTATTCACCGTCTTTATGATTATAGCCAGTGTAACTGGAGTGAGGTGGTATCTCAATGTGGTTTTAATTTGCATTTCCTGATGACTAGTGATGTTGAGCATTTTTTCACGTATCTGTTGGCCATTTGCATGTCTTCTTTTGAAAAATGTCTATTCGGCTTCTTTGCCCGTTTTTTAATTGGGTCATTTATGTTTTTTTTACTGTATAATTGCTTGAGTTCTATGTATATTCTGGATATTAGTCCCTTGTCGGATGCATAGTTGTCAAAAATTTTCTCCCACTCTACAGGTTGTCTTTTCACTGTTGATTGTTTCTTTTGCTGTGCAGAAACTTTTTAGTTTCATATATAGTCACATTTGTTTTTCTTTTGCTGCTTGTGCTTCTGGGCTTATGTTTATAAAGCCTGTGCCCGGACCTAACTGTTGAAGTGTTTCACCTATATTTTCCCTTAGTAATTTTACAGTTTCAGGTCTCATACCTAGGTATTTAATCCATTTTGAGTTGATGTTAGTAGATGGTGAGAGATGCATATCTAGTTTCATTCTTCTGCATATAGATATCCAGTTTTCCCAGCACCAGTTGTTGAAGAGGTAATCTTTTCCCCAATGCGGATTTTTGTTGCTTTTGTCTAATATTAGATGGCTATAAGCCTGAGGAGTGATTTCTGGGCTCTCAATTCTGCTCCAATGGTCTGAATGTCTATTTTTATACCAGTACCATGCTGTTTTGGTTACCACTGCTTTGTAGTATAATTTGAAGTCAGGCAGAGTTATGCCTCCAGCTTTTTTTTTTTTTTTTTGCTCAGGATTGCTTTGGCTATTTTGGGTCTTTTTTTTTTTTTCCATATGAAAGGTAAGATTGTTTCTTCCATTTCTGTGAAGAATTTTGTTGGTATTTTGATGGGGATTGCATTGAATCTGTAGATCACTTTGGGTAGTTTAGACATTTTCACAATGTTAATTCTTCCAGTCCACGAGCATGGAATATCTTTTCATCATTTGTGTCTTTTTTAACTTCTTTCAGAAGTGGCTTGCAATTCTCATTGTAGAGGTCTTTCACCTCGTTGGTTAAACTGATCCCTAGGTATCGTATTTTTTTGGTGACAACTGTAAACAGACTCACTTTATTTCTCTTTCTGTTAATTCATTATTTGAGTATATAAATGCTACTGATTTTTGGGCATTTATTTTGTATCCTGCAAATTACTGAAGTTATTAACCAGCTCTAGGAGTTTTTTGATAGAGTCTTTAGGTTTTTCTATATATAGTATCATGTCATCTGTAAATAAGTAAAGTTTGACTTTGTCTTTTCCAATCTGGATTCCCTTTATTTCTTTTGCTTGCCTGATTTCTCTAGCTAGTGCCTCCAGTACTATGTTTAATAGAAGTGGTGAGAGTGGACATCCTTGTCCTGTTCCTGTCCTTAAGTGGAAGGCCTTCAATTTTTCCCCATTCAGAATAACATTGGCAGTGGGCTTGTCATAAATGGCTTTTATTGTGTTAATATATTTTCCTTCTATACCTAATTTGTTGAGAGTCTTTATCATGAAGGAATGTTGAATTTTGTCAAATGCTTTTTCAGCATCTATTGAGATGATCATATGGTCTTTGTCCTTGAGCTTGTTGATGTAATGTATCACATTTATTGACTTTCGTATGTTGAAACATCCTTGCATCCCTGGGATGAATCCCACTTGATCACAGTGTATAATTTTTAAAATATGTTGCTGTATTCTAATTGCTAATATTTTGTTGAGGATTTTAGCATCTAGGTTCATCAAGGATATTGGCCTGTAATTTTCCTTTTTTGTTGTGTCTTTATCTTATTTTGGTATCAGAGTTATGTTGGCCTCGTAGAATGAGTTTGGGAGAGTGAGTAGCATCTGTTTCAATTGTGTGGAACAGTTTCACGAGAATTGGTATTAACTCCTCTTTAAAAGTTTGATAGAATTCAGTTGTAAAGCCACCTGGACCTGGACTTTTTTTTGTTGGAAGATTGCTAATTACCGCTTCAATCTCCTTGCTTGTTATTGGTCTGTTCAGGTTTTCTATCTCTTCTTGGTTCAGTCTTGGTAAGTTACATGTGTCTAAACACTTATCCATATCTTCCAGATTTTCAAATTTGTTGTCATACAGTTGTTTATAATAGTCTCTAATGATTCTTTGTATTTCTGTGGTGTCAGTTGTAATGTCTTCCTTTTCATTTCTGATTTTTGTTATTTGGGTCTACTCTCTCCTTTTTTTGTTAATCTAGTTAATGGTGTCTCTATTGTGTTTATCTTCTTGAAAAACCAGCTTTTTGTTTTATTGATCTTTTCCATTGTTTTTTTTGGGTCTCTATTTCATTTAGTTCTGCTCTGATCTTAATTATTTCTTTCTGTTTACTGCCTTTAGGTTTGGATTGTTGTTGTTTTTCAAGTTCTTTGAGGTGGAGCATTAGATCGTTTATTTGAGTCTTTCCAGTTTTTTTATATAAGCATTTACTGCAATAAATTTTCCTCTTAGTACTGCTTTTGCAGTATCACACAAGTTTTGGTATGATGTATCTTTATTTTCATTAGTTTCTAGAAATTTTTTGATTTCCTGTTTAATTTCTTCTTGGACCCATAGTTCATTCAGGAGCCTATTATTTATTTAGTATGTATTTGTATATCTTCCAGTGATTTGCTTATTGTTTTTCTCCAGTTTTAGTCCATTGTGGTCTGAAAAGATTGTTGGAATGATTTAAATTATTTAAAATTTGCTGAGACTAGATTTGTAACCTGATATGCGGTCTATCCTGGAGAATGTACCATGAGCTGATGAGAAGAAAGTGTATTCTTTAGCTGTTGGGTGAAATTTTCTGTATATATCTGCCAAGTTCAGTTGGTCTAGGGTGTAGATTAAATCCTGTTTCTCTTTGTTGACTTGTTGCCTGGAAGTCCTGTCCCATACTGAGAGAGGGGTATTCAGATCGCCAACTATTAATGTATTAGGTCCTATCTCCTTCTTTAGGTCTAAGAGTGTTTGCTTAATATATCTGGGTGCTCCAGTATTGGGTGCATACATGTTTATGATTGTTATGTCTTCTAGCTGGATAGTTCCCTTTATCATTATATAATGGCCTTCTTTGTCTTTTTTCATGTTTTTTTGGTTTAAAGTCTATTTTGTCCAATATAAGAATAGCTGCTGCTTATTTTTCGTTTCCATTTGCCTGGTATATGTTTTTCCATCCCTTCAATTTTAGTCTATGAGTGTCTTTACAGGTGAAGTGGGTCTCTTGAAGACAGCATATACTTGGGTCTAGCTTTTTAATCCAGTCAGGGGAGTTTAGTCCATTCACATTCAGAGTAGTTATTGAGAAGTGTTGTTTAATTCCTGTCACTTAATTGCTACTTGTTCAGGTGGTTTAAATATCTTTTGATCATTATTTCCTGTTTTATTTATCTTCTTTGATGTGAGTTGGGAATTTAAGGTGGAATGATTTAGCTTCTTTCTCTTTCTGGCTGGTATTTTTGTTTTAACTGTGGGCTTTGCTCTTTCTTGTGTATTCATGATGATGGTCACCATTATACAGATTCCAGATGAATGACTCCCTTGAGAATTTCTTGCAGGGCTGGTTGTGTGGTGGTGAACTCCCACAACTTTTGTTTATCTGGGAAATACACTATTTCTCCCTAGTTTCTGAAGAAGAGTCTTGCTGAATAAAGAACTCTTGGCTTGTAGTTTTTTTCTTTTAGTATTTTGAATATATCATTCCACTTTCTTCTGACATGTAGGGTTTCGGTTAAGAAGTCTGCTGTTAGTTTGATGGGGGTTCCCCTATAAGTGACCTGACGCCTTTCTCTTGCTGCTTGTAGAATTCTTTGTCTTTGAGCTTTGTGAATTTAACTAAAAAAAAAATCCGAAATCAGAAACACTTTTGGTTCCAAGCATTTTGAATATGGGATACTCACCTGTATATGCTATGTTTTTTTCTACACATACATAACTGTAATAAAGTTTAATTTATAAATTAGGCACAGTAAGAGATTAACAACAATAATAAAATAGAACTATTATAATATACTGTAATAAAAGTTATGTGAATGTGGTCTCTCTCTCTCTAAATATCTTACATTACTCACCCTTCTGGTGATGTGAGATGATAAAATGCCTACATGATGAGATAAAGTGAGGTGAATGATGTAGGCATGGTGATGTAGTGTTAGGCCACAAATGACCTTCAGAAGAAGGATCATCTGCTTTAGGTGATCCTGGATCATGAATCCATGACGATGTCCATAGTTTGATGTCAGAAGCAGTCAATGTCAACAACTAATGGGCAGGTAGCATACACAGCATGGATACACTGGACAAAGTAATGATTAACATCCCAGGTGGGATGGAGTGAGACAGCATGGGATTTTATCATGCTGCTCAGAATGGTGCACAATTTAAAACTTATGAATTGTTTACTTCTGGAATTTTCCATTTAACATTTTCAGAACATGGTTGTCTATACCTGAAGTTGCAGTGACACTGTGGATAAAGGGGGGACTACTGTATATGCTGATGCCACTGAAATCTAAAGTTCCATCCAAGTGTTCTTCCCCAGGCTTCAGAGGTGAACATCTGAACATCTTCAGGATATCTTTCTCTGTTTATGCTTCAAGTTGAATGTGCCAAAAGCAAAACTTCCTACTTTGCTTTTTTAGTTAGTTGTAAGACTTAATGGGCAGTCACCCTAGTTAGAAATCTGAGAGTCATTTTGGATTTTCCTTCATACCATCAGTCATGAAGTTTTAACAAGATTACTTTCTACATGTTTCTGAAATGTTTTCTCCTTTCCATCACTAAGGTTATGGACACTGTAACCTCTAGTTCAAGTTCAAGGAACTCCTCTCATCATTCCATTTGAAGAGGAAAAGGAATTCAAATATGAGCTACCCAAGGATGCAGAGCAATTGGCTTCTATTTCTTGGGGTAGGGTTTATTCAAAGAGGTTAAGCAAATTTATACTGAGAATAAGTGTTCTTTTCTTGGTTCACTTTTCTATGAGGTAATCCTTTCGTTTGTCTTTAGAATGGTAAGAGCTAGGGACAAATACCTGGATGAAGGCCATAGGAAAAGGAGTTGCTTCAGGTCTGAGATATAAATAAGTACCCTCCAGCTCAGCTGGTAGCTCAGTTCATGACATTACTTAAGGTTTAAACCAATACTCAGCTAGTACTAAAAATTCTGCTCAGCAGAAATGTCTCTGTGTATGTTCCTGCTGAGCCTGTGGTGGCAACAGGTAGTTGAGGTCCTGGAGGTCTTGGATGTAAGCTCCTCTTTTTCATCTTGAAGACACAATCAGTATTTTCTTTTTTTAAAATTGTTTTAAAAAATTTTTTTAATAAATTTTTATTTTTTATCAATATACAATGTAGTTGATTTTTGTGTCCCTTTACCAATTCCTCCTTTCCCCCCTTCCCTCTCCCCCACCATCAACATCATATCTGTTCACTTACAGTCAATATTTTCTAACAGAACCTAGATAATAATTTTATTTTAAAATCTCTGATAGTTCCAATACTTAGATCATCTGTGGTCCTGTTTCTATCATGTTTTTTTTTCCTCTTTGTTTTTAGTTATTTTGTACTGTTTCTTGGCATGCTTAGTAATATTTGATTGAGTCTGAATGGATAATGGTGATTATATATGAAAAATTTAGAGGCTTTGGCCTATAAAAATATCTTTCTCCAAAAATGATTCAGACAGCTAGAGCACTCGCAGATCCTGATGCACTTTGAGGAGAGTTTAGCTTTTGTTTTGCTGATCTTTTTCTGGGTTGCCCTTACTCTTAGAGCACAGCCCTTCTAGTGTCTCAAAGCCTGGGGTGTTTACAAGTGTCACCGTACCTTCCCAGGCCCTCACCTCCAACCTTTTAACACCCCAGCACGATGAGGCTGCTAGACTTTGCATAACTGTTTAGCCTCACAGCTGTTATTTTCAACTAAAGTATTGGGAATCTTGGCCTAAACATGCTTTGGGCAACAACTTTGGAACTGGCAAACCTATTAGGGGAAACTGCTCACTGAATATTGGGCTAATTTCTCTAAAGCTGCCTCTTTTATCTCAAGTCACAGACTCCATGGCATCCCTGAACTTCAACTTCCTTCTTCCCAGCCAGGGAATGCCACAAGCTCTGGACACCTTTCAGCTTGGTGTCTGTTTCCCACATCAAGAGTTAGCAAATGCTCTAAGGGAAAAACTGGAGGCAAATGTGGGGCTTGCCCAGGTACACTGGGTACATTCTCTCCAGCAATTTCACCTTCGAGTCCCACCTGGACTGGTTTTGCTCTGATACCTTCAGTTGTTTTATTCAGCTTCTATGTTTACTATGGTCAGGAGGGTTAGTATGACATAAACTACTTCTTCATGGTGAGATGTGGAAGTTGGATGTAGTATTGGCTCATCCACGAATGTCCTAAAGTCCCAAGGCTCTGGTTTAGGTTTCATCCTCTGTCACCTGGATGACCACACCAGACTTCTAAGTGGTCTCTGCCTCTAGGCTTACCTCTTCCAATCCACACTAACTCCGGAAAATACATCTCTGAAGGATTCTTCCAAAATTTCTTATCCCATATATTTCTCAGACAACTAAACTGACTTCTGGTCTCACCTCTCTACATATGGTGCTGTAGATATCGCTCAAAAATTAAGAACTGAGTTTCTAAAATGTCCAGGCACTGTATAAGGCCACAAGTGAGCCAAAATGAATATGCATCATTCCTGTCATTGAATCTAGTATAACGTGGAAGATAGAACTATTAAGAAATAATTTCAAAGTTGTAACTTTTATGATGTAATCATGCTCCTGACACTGCAGAAGCTTAGAAATGGCATGAATGCACTTAGTAGAGTCAGCAATTAGCTCTAACAGGAAATCATCCTCTGCCATGAATTTTTACTGAACGTTTATTATGTTCTAGGCATTGTTCTAGCTAATCTGGGCAGGCAGATAAATGAAAAGTTTACCATTTGCAGTAAACGGGTTTGCAGTCTATCAGGAGACAAGCCTGACAGGCAGTAACATACCAGGTTGTTTGAAACACATCAACCAAAAAGAGAAATGGGAACAAACCTATTTCTTTTAAAGGGAGAGGAAGAACAGAACAAATATATAAAATAAGAAATAAGATGACAACCATTAAAAATTTAAGGCTGTCATCTTTAATAGAAATTTATAAAATTAGTAAGAATTTTATTATAAATAAAAACAACATGCAAATGGTCAATAAACATATGATATAAGATGCTCAACATCGCCAGTCATCAGGAAAATGCAAACTAAAATCACAAGATTCCACTCAGAACATTAAATGGCTAAAATGAAAAAGGTGAAAAAGAATAATGCTGGTGAGAATGTGAAGCAATGGAGACACTGATGCTGGGAATGTAAAACTGTAAAACCCGCTCTAGAAAAAAAGATTTGGCAATTTTTAGGAAGTTAAACATATATTTACCCTATATATTTACCTTCATTCCTGGGCACTCACCTAAGAGAAGTTAAAACATGTTCACAGAAAGACTTGTACAAGAATGTTTAAAGTGGCACTATTCATAATAGCCAAAACCCAGAAACAACCCAAATGTCTATCACATGAGTGAGCAAAAACATTGTGGTATATTCACATGATAGAATACTATTGAGCAATAAAAATGAACTACCAATAGATGAATGAATCTCAAAAACATGTTAAGCAAAAGAAACCAGACGTAAAAGAATTCTGCATGATTTCTTTTATATGAAATTTAGTAACACACAAGTCTATAGTGATGGAAATCAGAAAGTAGTTGCCTGGAGTTCAGAAACTGTCTGTTAATGAGTATGAGGAAGTTTTCTTGGGGTTATGGAAATGTTCTATATCTTGTTTTGGATGGTGGATAAGAAGCTGTATATAAATGTTAAACAAAATCCATGTAATTAAACACCCATGATCTGTACATTTATTGTACCAAAATTATTTCTAAAAATCACACATGAAATGTTTTAATTATATAATTTAAAAAAAGGGATATAGGATCTAACTTAGAGATTCCCATTGGCCAAAGATGGGACAATTTGAACATTAAAAATAATATCTACAACAGAATGAAACCCATTTAATATATAAAAGCCAACTGTTTATTTTGAGTCTGAAAAAATTATTTGCCTTAGGAGGAGGAGGTTCTAGTGCGCTAATTCATTATTCTGAAACTGGATAACAATAGAACATTAAGCATGCTTCTCTATAAGCTGTATTGCCAGTGCCAATCTTGGACTTTCTGGCCTTTAGGATAAATGGAAGACTATGTTCCTATTAACTGCTAGTGGCCAGATCCAATACCCTCTTTTCGGACCACTCCACAAGGCATCTCAGTGGCATTTAACACAGGTGACCACTCCGCTCTTGTGGAGACTCTCTTCCCCTGCTCTTCAGAACACCTCTTCTGGTTGGTTCCCTTCTCAACCCTCTCCCCTTACCCCTAGCGTCCTCCTGCGCTACCCCATAGGCCCCGCCAGCCTCACCAGCCGCTCTTCAACTTTTCCTTCCTCCTTGGGTTGGCGAACTCGAGGCAGCCGCAGACCAGGGCGGGGCCTTCCTCCAGGAGAAACCAGCATTGCCAGGAACGCCCTGCGGCGTCCGCGGCCACATCCGAGGCAAAATGTGAGAAGGGGACGGGTGGCTTGGGCATCGCCCTTCCTCTGCTCGAGCGGAGGAGTAGATGGTGAGAATCGACAGCTCAGTAGTGGGGACATGTCCTCGTAGGCGCAGCCTTTTGATTAAAACCACCCACACCCCACGAGCTCCGGGGCCAGCTGACATGCCCTGAAAGAACCCGGAAGACGAGAACCGGAGCCGGAAGCTACGTCGCGGGGACAGGCCCTCATGGGCGGGGCTACCGCTGACCCTTGGGTTAAAGGCAAAGCCGCAAACCTGGGTCTCCTCAGCTGGGATTCTCGGAGGTGCTTTGTGTCACTGCATATGGTGGCTCTGGCAATACCTCAGAGGTCCCTCAGTCTGGGTCTTGTACTGACCACCCAGCTGGGTCCTCCTCAGTGCAGTCACAGGAACAAGGACATGAACCTCAGTCCTTGACCCCGTGGCCACCCCTTAATGAAAGGGATGGTATAGCTATCTAGAGATGGACTGGCTCAGGGGTTGGGTAAATAAATAAATGGCTACATCTGTCCCACGTAGTACAAGGGAGTTGTAAATGATGGTACAGGAGGGGGATCTTGGTCGCTTGAAGGCCTGATGGGAGAACTGGTGTGGTGTGCTTTGAGTGCTACAAGTTAGTGCCTGGGGTTAAGATCCGAGGAGGGAAGAGGAAGAGAGTTGATTCTGGTATCCTGAGATTGTGCTCTCCATGGACCCAAGAAGCCAAGGTGAGATCCTGAAGTGTGTCCTAGGAGACCAGGAAACTGGAAGACTTTATTCAGCTGCATCCCTGGGGGGGGAGGTGGGGGGAGATCTGTTTAGTCATCACAAACCTTGCGGGGAATAGAGATCACTTTGTCTTCCACCACTGCTGGGATTGCTCCCATCTGGGATCCAGAAACGACTTGAGGCTCAATGAGCTGGTTATAAAAATCTTGTCAGCAGGCTCAGTAGTCAGTGATGATCAGTCGTAACAAACTGAACACTCACCAGTGATAAACAGGGGCTAGGGGAGAAAGAAAACAACTCAGACAAATAGTAAATTCTATTAAAGAAATTCGGGGGGGGGGGCATTTTCTGAGGCCAAGACATGATTTCTTTTATAAGTAATTTAGTGGGCAAATTGAAGAAAGTTATGGTCTTTCTTGAGATCCAAATTAGATTTGAGAAATATTTCTAAGCTAACAATAAACAGAGAAGAAACCATGAGGCAAACATAAGGGACTTGGAGGATAAATCAAGAATAATAAAATGTAAATTACTAAAATTTCACAAGAGTTAAAAGGCATTAATGGAGGGAAAACAATTTTGTTTAATTAAACAAACGATAGTAGGTTATTTTTTGAGCTGTAATCAAAGGCTCACAGTGTTTCAGCTTAGACCATGCTTTCTCAACAGGGGTGATATTGCCCCCAAAAGGGCAAAAGTTAGTTCTTGAAGGAGTGAAAAAATACCCACACTTTTTATATATAAAACACAGATACTGTATATGAACAAACATACAGTATACTTGTGCTATTAAAATATCACAGGGGAGGGACAATTAGGAAAAAAGAAGATCTAAAAAGATTTCTTAGGTGAGTAATAATAAAAAAAAAGATTGAGAAATACTGGACAGACTGATGAGAAAAGAGAAAGACTAAGGAGAAAGAAAAATCCTACAAGCATCTAGTTAGAAAGAACATGTTATCGACAAAAGAAGAATTGTGTTGAGAGCATTTGAACCCCTCTCTTCTAGCCATTCAAAAATATACAATAAATTGTTAATTACAAACACCTAGCACTACAATAGAACACTAGAATTTATTCTTCCTAGGTGGAATATCTCTACAATGTATATTACAAAACACTGATAAAAGAAATTAAAGATGACACACAAAAAATGGAAAGATATCCCATGTTCATTTGGAAGAATTAATATTGTTAAAGTGTCCATACCACCCAGAACTATATACAGAGTCAAAGGAATCCCTATAAAAATACTGATGACATTCTTCACAGAAATAGAAAGAACAATGTTAAAATTCATATGGAACCACAAAAGACCTCAAATAGTCAAAGCAATCTTAAACAAAAATAGCAAAGTGGGTGGCATCACACTACCTGATTTCAAAACATACTACTAAGCTCTAGTAACCAAAACAGGATGATACTGTCATAAAAACAGACACACAGATTAATGGAACAGAATAGAAAGCCCAGAAATAAAAAATGTATCTATAGCCAACTGATTTTTGACAAAGGTGCCAAGTGTACACAATGAAGAAAGGACAGTCTCCTCAACAAATGGTACTGGGAAAACTGGCTGTCCATATGCAGAAGAATAAAACTAGATCCTTATCTCTCACCATATACAAAAATTAAGTCAATATGGATTGAAGATTTAAATGTAAGATCTGAAACTACAAAACTACTAGAAGAAGACATAGGGGAAAAATTCCATGACGTTGGTCTAGGGAAGGATTTTTGGATAAAACTTCAAAAGCAAATATATACAGATACGATTACATTAACTAAAAAGCTTCTGCACAGCACAGGAAACAATCAACAGAGAAAAGAGACAACCTACAGGATAGGAGAATATATTTGCAAACTATACATCTGATAACGGGTTAATATCCAGAATATATAAGAAACTCGAAAAACTGAACAACAAAAATAACCTGTTTAAAAAATGGACAAAAGACCTGAATAGACATTTCTCAAAAGAAGACATAAAAATGACCAACAAATATATGAAAAAATGTTCAACATCACTAAGCATCAGGGACATGCAAGTCAAAACTGCAATGAGATATCACCTCATACCTGCCAGAATGTCTTCTATCAAAAAATAGAAAGATAACACATATTAGTGAGGATGTGGAGAAAGGGAACTCTTATACACTGCTGGTGAGAATGTAAATTAGTATAGCCCTTATGGAAAGAGTATGAATGTAACTGAACCCAAGTTCAGCTGCCTGCTGCCAAACAGAAAAATATAACTTAAAAGTCAAATGTTGATGAAAAGGGAAGACAGCATTATTCAGGAAAACCAGAAAATCTGAGGAGATGGCAGGCTAAACCATATCAAAATCTCAGATTTATTGAGGGGTTTTTAAGGAGGGTGTTGAGGGAGTGGAATGCAGAAAGATTTAGTAGGTAGTCAGCTTCTTTGCAAGGTCTACATGCAGCTCTGTTATCTTGAAGCTGATCATGCAGTTCCTTGCTGGCACTCATGGTCAGCTTCCAGACATGTGGCCTTGATCACTTCTCAGAGGTCTACAAGCCTCAAAGAAGAAATGTTAGCTTTGCCAGGTACTGATTAGCTTTTGACAGCTTTGTTTTTATACTTAGCAAGTAAGATAAGGAAATCAGGGGATAGAAAGAAAGAGAGGAGAACAAAAAACTGTCTTTTAAATTTTTCTAAAGCCTAGGCAGTTTTTTAGGTCCCAACATGGCTTCAGTCTTGCTCACTTTAACATGAAGTTTCCTTAAATAGCTAAAAATAGAACTACCATAGGATCTAGCAATCCCAATACTGGGTATATATCCAAAAGAAATAAAATCAGTATACCAAAGAGATACCCGCACTCCTATTTTTATAGCAGCACTACTTACAGTAGCCAAGATAAAGAATCAACCTAAATGTCCATCAATGGCTAAATGGGTAAAGAAAATGTGATATATACACAATGGAATACTAATCAGCTATTTAAAAAAAGAAATCCTGTCATTTGCATTTGGATGGAACCGGAGGACATTATGTTAAGTGAAATAAGCCAGGCACAGAAAGACAAATACCACATGGTTTCACTCATGTGTGGAATCTGAAAAACTGTTCTCATAGAAGTAGAGATAGAATGCTGACTACCAGATGCTGGGGAGGAGTGGGAAAGGGGGGTGATGGTGAGAGGTTGGTCAATAGGTACAAAGCCACAATTAGTTAGGAAGAATAAGTTTTGGTGTTCAATCACATAGTAGGATGACTAGAGTTATTAAGGTATTTTACATTTAAAAATAGCCAGAAGAGAGGTTTTTGATTGTTCTCCTTACAAAGAAATGACAAATATTTAAGATGATGAATATGCCAATTACCCTGATTTGATTATTACATTACGTATACATGTATTGAAATATGTTGTACCGGGCCGGCCCGGTGGCGCACTGGATAGTGCGCCGCTTGGGAAGCGCGGCGGCGCTCCCGCCCGAGGGTTCGGATCCCACATACAGACCGGTTCCCGCTCACTGGCTGAGCGAGGCGCGGGAGCAGTGCCGAGGGTTGCAATCCCGTTGCCAGTCCCCGGTCCGGTACGGGGGCAACACTGAGGGTTGCGATCCGTTGCCGGACACGGAAAAAGACAAAAAAAAAAAAAAAAAAAAGAAATATGTTGTACCCCATAAATATGTACAATTAAAACTAATAAATAATAAATAAAAAATAATTGTACTGGAATTAAACTTTTTATCTCCAATGCTGTAAATAAGACAGTAGAATGGTAATTAAGGACCACTGAGAGAAAGAACTACAGCCCAACAATCATACCCAGCCAAGACGTTTCTCATCTGTCAGGGTGAAAGATATTAGCAATTCAGAGAGTTTATCTCCCATGTTCCCCACTGAGAAAAATAATTGAGAGAAGATTTTATGAACATCACTTATGTGAACCAGAATAAGAATTTGGGGAGAATGTGAAGAAAAGAAATGAAACAGAAGCAAGCACTGAAGTTTGGAGTAGTTATTTAAATAATTTCCTATGAAGTTTAACAGAAAGAGAAGGTTAGACTTTGGGCAAAGTCCATTCTAAGATCTAAATAAAGATTCAGAAACAAAAGAGGAGCTATCTCTGAGATAAATTTGAATGGGACTATTGAGCCCAAATTAACAAAATATCCCAGAAAAGCCTGGAGTTAGATATAGGGATCAGTGAAAAAGATAATTAATAGCATTCCAAAATTTTGTTTTCAAATAATAGTAGGGAAATGTAGTCTGAAATAGGAAGGCAGAGAAAGTGCTGGTAGCCGTTTAATGGAATGCATAATCAAAGTAGAACTTGCAAATTAAGGGCAAAATGGAACAAGGAACAACTTGATCAAAATTGCAAAATAAAACCAAGAGAAGAAACAATGTAGAATAGACAAGGCACATGGAATGTACAGTACGGCAGTCATTACACCAAATGTGTATGAACTAAATTCTAGCATCAAATAAATTTTGAAAAGTAGGGGTAAGTGGCAACAAGAATAAGAGGATAAAGCCACGATGACAGAACATTTCATGCCCAGAGGTTCTGATTTAATTGACCTGTGGTGGGGTCCAGGCCTTGGCATCTTTTAAAAGTCTATCAGGAAGGTGATTGAAATGTGCAGCCACAGTTGACAACCACTAAACTAGAAAATAACTTTCAGCAGATTTCTGAATGGGAGCTTCTATTGGTGCCTGTGTCCCAAGGTTCCTAGGAGGCCTAATACTTTTGCCAGGTTCTTCTCCCCCAGAATCTTTCATTTCATCAGATTTAACTTTTTTTTTTTTCAGATCCTGAATAGCTTGTGAGATCTCAATAGCAGCAGAAACATTTTTCTCTGTCACATCATATTCTGTAGTACTAGAATGTGCCTCAGCTGTTCCATTTCCCTTCGTTGCTCCTCTCCTATTTTTAGGCAGGTCAGCTGAATTTTAAAAATCTTAACATAATTTTAAAGTTGATTGCTTTCTTTTGTTTTTGTTGCAAAGTTAGTTGGATTTTTTTTTTTTTCTGGATTTGAGGCTTACTTCCCCTTTTCTATATCATTTTTCTTAGGGTCAGGCATTTGTTTTTCTAATATATTTTTCCAGGTTTTATCTTGTGTGTGTTTCCATAGGGAAATTCTGGTTCTCTGAAAAGCAACTAGTGTTCAAATAAATTGTCAACTTTATCTCCCTGGGTTGGCACTCTCCCATCAGATCAACTTCTAATTCAACCATCCAAGTATTGTCTCCCTGCACCTGTTTGTCTCAAATTGCCTTCACTTGTATACTAAACATAATAAACTTCCTTGACATTCTCCCTGAGGACATAAGCAATACCTGCACCACTACCTCTAATAACTGTTTAAAGTTGAAATTCACTTATATAATACATTTAGTATTTTATACTGATCCTCCCAGTATTATCCCTTTACTTCTGTTGAAATTATGAGGGTTCTTGAAAAAGTTCACGGAAAGATTCATATTATCGTCTTTTTTTTTTTTTGTCTTTTTCGTGACCGGTAAGGGAATCGCAACCCTTGGCTTGGTGTCGCCCGCACTACACTCAGCCAGTGAGCGCACCGGCCATTCCTATATAGGATCCAAACCCGCGGCGGGAGCGTTGCTGCGCTCCCAGTGCCACACTTTCCCGAGTGCGCCACAGGGCCGGCCCCATATTATCTTCTAATTCTATTTTTCCACAAACTTTTTTTTTTTTTTTTTTTTTAAAGATGACTGGTAAGGGGATCTTAACCCTTGATTTGGTGTTACCAGCACCACACTCTCCCGAGTGAGCCACGGGCCGGCCCCATTTCCACAAACTTTTTTGAAGTCCCCTGGAATATGAAGCCATTTTCCATACTAGTCTTCAAGGGTTGGTTTAACACAGTGTTTTCCAATTCTTTCAGGACATGGTCTTCCTCTTGGGTAATTATAGTCTGGCCTCTGAGATTTTCCTTCTTTCCATTTGCTAGAGTTCTTTACGTCCCAGTCATGGACTCTGATAATAAATTTCACAGTACAGTTAAGATCTGACTAACTTTTCATCTGTGTGTGGTGTTTCCTCTAATATAACTTTTTTCTTAAGAAAATCCTGTTCTTCCTTATTCCTGAAACAGTACATTTAACGACTCCTCAGGTGCTTCCAATATACAGTCAAGTTTCAGAAACCTCTACTTAATGACAGTTGTTCTAAAACCTTAGTGTGCATCAGAATCATCTAGAAAGTTTTTCAAAATACAGGTCTCTGGGCTCCACCACCAGAGTTTCTGACTCACTGGTTTGGAATCCAAATTTGCATTTTTAACAAGGTCTCAATTGATGCTAATGCTGCTTGTCTGAGGAAACACTTTGAGAAACTTTAAGGTGTTTAGTGATTTAGGAATATTTGCAATGTAAGAATCACCTTAATTAAGAGAGGCATAGAAAAATGCAATATATTGCTTTATAGGTAGATTTTGTCCCTGCACCATTATGAAGTGACATGAGTATCTATCGTTTTTTTAAAGGATGGCAACTTTATTTCTATTTTATTTTCGCAGTATTAAATTTAATAGAGCATCAAATTGCAATAGAGCTAAGTGAAGACATACAGAATTATGATTACTTTAACATTCTGTATTACTTTAAATATATTGTATTTCAGTATGGGAAAGCTCAGACACAACTGTCTTTGGTGTAATAAAGTAGGCAGAGTCTTGCCTTAATTCCTGGATCCCCTTGAGAATCATTATGTATTCAATAATATCAAATGCAGAAAATGCTGTGTTGCATAATTCCTAAAGTACCACCAGGAGAAATGTTGTCTAGATGGGGTTTTTTTGTACTGGTAAACAATTTTATGAATTTCTGGGCAGCCTACGTATACTCTTCCTATGCTTTACACAATAGCATTTCTAGAAAATACTTTGTATATTAAAATAATATTTGTAATTATAAGTATAATCGAATTGGGTGTTGGCTTGGAAATTTTCAGCAGATGTGTCACCCATTCAGATTTAAAGGTCATTGGAAGAACCCATGACATGCTTATGGTAGCCTAGTTGTCTTGGCCACTACCAATAGCAGCCCCATGCACTGTGTGAACAACAGGGCCAACTCCAAATTTCAATCAGTCCCCATTGGATGGCACCAAACTTATTGAGAATTAGTGGTTTACTTGACTTAACCACCTTGATCATTCTCATGATTAGATTAGTTTCTGAGGTTGTAGTCTATTATCTTGACTGACTCAGTCGAGAAAGTAAGAAGTCTGTACCCACTGTTAAGACGACAATGTAAGACAACTTAACCTCTTTCCAGTTCTTAGACCCTTTGCTTGTTTGGAAGAGCTGGATGTGAATGGTTATCTCCAAGGCTTTAGAGTCCCTGCAGCCACTCAGGCCCTCAGGACTCACCAAAGTTCCCAGTGGCCACCATCATGCCCCCATCCCCACCCAGGGTGGCTGAGGTATGCAAGAGTAACATCAACAGGAACACGGAAGCCTAAAGCATCTTTAGGAAAAAGGTTTCGATATCTGGTCTTTTGGAACTGGATCTCATGTGTAGCTCCCAGGAATAGGACCCGATCTTCCCATGGTTTATGATTTTGCAACAACATGCAAACAGATGTACAACAACCTTCTAAGGCAAGATAGAGAATGCTATACCAGGAATGGATCTTACACATCCTGGGGAGAAATGAGACAATCAAGCCCCATCCAGAAAGATTTCAGGAGTGCACTGATTCCTTCGATGTCATCTTCACCTGTGAGGAGGGTGTGTATGACAGAGTGGTGAAAGATCCGTGTTCCAGAGAACAGGAAACCTTCCAGCCTGTGCACATATTCAACATGGACATCGAAGACACCCAGGAAGAGGCCACTCTTGGAGATTTCCTCATCTATGAGCTCTGCCAGTGCCTACACCAGGTGGATGACATGGAAGATAATCTGTAGGAGCTGCTCCTGTGAATGGAATAGAAAGCAGGAAAGAGTTTTTTCACACAGCCTGCTTCTGCTGAAGGTCTTGGCTGGTTTTGGCTTTTTTTCCTCTGACAACTTGTATTTGGAGCTTTTACGTAGTCTGTATTTTCTGTGAGATCATCTTTCCACCAAGAACCTTTCCACTAACTGCTGTTTGTATTATTTTTAAGTATACCACTATGCTGGTTAATATTACATGTCAAGTTTACTTTTACTTTATTTTAGCACTGGATTGAGGGATTCCTAGACGGCTGGTGAAACATTGTTTCTGGGTGCACCTGTGGGGGTGTTTCTAGAGGAGATTGATGTGTGAATCAGTGGACTGAGAGAGGAAAACCAGCCCTCAATGTGGGTGGGCACCATCCAGTTGGGTGGGGCCCTTCTAGGACAATGCATGCAGAGGAAGGGTGAAACTCAGCTCACTCTGGCTTCTTTTCTGTCTCCCTTCTGGAGCAGGAAGCCTGTTGTGTCCTCTTGTCCTTGGACATCAGATTCTGCTCAGTCTTTGGACTCTGCGATTTTCACCAGAGTTCTCCCAGGGGCTCTTATGCCTTTGGCCTCAGACTGTGGCTACACTTTCGGACTTAGACTAAACCACAATACTGGCTTCTGTGGTTCTCCAGCTTGCAGATGGCCTATCATGAGACTGTGTCTTTGTGATTGTGTAAGCCAATTCCCCTAGTAAATTCCCTTTCATATATATATATATATATGTCATTGGTTCTGTCCCTCTGAAGAACCCTACTAATATATAAGCACCATGAGAGAGATTATTAAGAATAACAGTATTTTAAGGGAAATGAGGAGAAGGACTTGTAACAGTTATAAAACAATCTAATATGCTGGACACTGTTCTAGGTACTTTGCACAGAAGAAGTAATTTAGTGCTCACATCTCTTTGCAAGGAAGTTACCATCATGACCACATATTACAGATGAGGAAACTAAAGCTTATATCGATGTGAACAAGATTTGTTCAAAGATATGCAGCAATAACATTGTATAGCTATCACTTTCAAAATATTTCTTTTACTCATTTTGAGTAAAGTATTTAAAAGTTATTTTAAGTAAAAGGTACTCTAAAGTTATTTTTCTAATGAAAAAGGATTATATTGCATTTTGTAGTTATAGATGGCTTTACTTATAGATTACATCATCTTTTCTAATGCTGGCTTCAAAACCTGAGTAAGAAAATGAATTTTATATTATTGCTAAGAACTTGGAAATGTCCAATAATAAGAAACATTCTCAAAAGAGAAGAAATAAAATGAAATAATTGAAATTCAATGACAAATACTCTTTTTCTATTTGTGGGATAATTTTTATACCATTAAGCCACATTATTTTAAACTGGTTTTTTTTTGGCAGCTGGCTGTATGGGGATCTGAAACCTTGATCTTGGTGTTAGCAGCACCATGCTCTACCAAGTGAGCTAATCAGCCATTCTCTAAACTTTATCAATTAAACTGAACAAGCAATTTTTTCAATTGTATTTTTAAAACTTAAAATGTTCATTAATTTACCTCATAGGATCACCTGGGAATAAATCAAGGGGTGTTTGAATGACTCAAAATGAATTTCCTTCTGGTTATTCTACCGGGCATATAAAACCTCCCACTGTGGCCTCTCTGGTGACACTGCCACAGATCTCCTCCTGGAGCCCATGTGCTTGCACAGAAACCTGGAAATATGGGAGTTCACATTGCATGGGGGGACTTCGGACAGTGAATGAAGTTTTCACCCTTTCTTTCACCCAAAGTATGGCACTCACACAATGTATATGTTTTCTCATAGGCTAGTTTTGCAGATTGGACATCTAGTCACCCTAGCCACCTTGCTCAGACAGCTAAAACATCTCTGACTGGCTCTCCACTATGCTTCTTCACTCTTCTTGTGCCCCCTCCTAATAAAGTGGGGACTTCCAAGAGAACATCAATGCCCTTCTCAGGGAGCTCTCAATATGGTCTCAAGATGCCAAATGATGCTACATTTATTGTGCTGCCAAGCTGTGTTAGGCACAGAAAGGGGGTCCTTTCTTTCAAATGCAGCCCCACGACTTTAAGGTTAGTGCTCCAGATTCTACCAAGTCTTCCATGAAAGTCATCTTCTGCCTGAAGCTTCTCTTCGTTTTCTTGGAATTGGTCTAGGAATCACCTGAACCTTTGTACTCCCGCCCCTCTTTTATGCTCCAGGTGCCCACACTTAAACTTTAAATGTCTTCTTTCCCTTGGGATTATTGACCCTTAAGAAACATATGGCAATATTGTGTGAGAGTAGGGGGGACACTGATGCCCAAGTGTATCAGATACAGCGAGACATATGTAGCTGATGACAAATCCTGGTTTAGGTTTTGTGCCTATTAATGTAATTTCTATTCACAGCTACTTTTAACTTTAAAGATTCTATCAAATAATGACTTTTAAGGAAGCCTATCACACCCCAGAAT
Source organism: Galeopterus variegatus (assembly GCF_000696425.1). Lineage (NCBI taxonomy): Eukaryota > Metazoa > Chordata > Mammalia > Dermoptera > Cynocephalidae > Galeopterus > Galeopterus variegatus. The sequence goes on along the minus strand of NW_007737692.1, from coordinate 26,805 downwards.
ATTTTTTTAAGAAGTGATAAAAGCAATTAATCAACTGACCTCATGGATCAATGGTTTTTTATTTTTTCTCTCTACTTCCCACCTCCCTTCCATCACATGGCTGTCAAAATTATGTTTTTAAAACAAAAATGTGATCTTATTTTCTATTGCTTCAAAATATCCAATTCCTGCCTTTTACTTTTAGAATAAATTCTAAAAACTCTTCTCCAAGATAGTTAATCCTCTCATAACCTTTTTCCTCTCTCTCCTGACTTGATCCTCAAATCCACAATATGGATACATTTGTTCACTAAGCAAATATTTATTGAGCTTCTATCATGTGCTTGGCACTATTCTGAGCATTGGAGATGCAGCAGTGAAGAAAGTAAACTAATCCCTGTCCTCACGGAAATTACATTTCAGCTCTTTGACTGTGGGGATATGGGTGTGACTGAACCTCTGTTCTTGAAAGTCTAGTTGTTAGACTAGACGGTATCCCCTAACTCCCAAGCCATGGTTTATACAATGATAAACCATGAGTGGTTGGGTTTTCTTTCAAGCTAAAAATAAGACAACTATATTTCTCAGTTTCTAAGCAGCTCTCCTGGGGGTGGGGGCCACTAAGCAGAGCTCTTCGTCCATCCCTTCGATGGAGCCTGCCATCCCTCCTGCAAACCACTCTCTCTACCTGTGCCCAGATCAGTACACTGATGACAGAGTAGGGGCAGTCCTTTCCAGTGGGCCTACTTTATCTTTACACATAGTTTTGTTGTAGAAACGTGGTAGAATTCTGGTCTAAAAATGTTTATGGTGCAGTATGTGCTGCAGGAGGGGTTTTTGAAATTATGGGTGAAGTTCTTACCTGTAACAGGTATGGTATTTTTATTTTTATTTATTTATTTATAAAGAATATTCATGAGATACAAAGCTAATTGTCACCCCTCGTGCCCTTGATGTGAGGGCCAGATTCATAATGGTGGCATACCCATTACCAGAAATTACTTTTTTACCCTCTGTCTCCACCCAATTATTTTTAGACAACAAAACTCTATGGTATAAAAAAGTTTTTAAATTTTACTTTATTTTATTTAGAACACATATATATTTATATTTATATTTACAACTGCTTTTTATTAAGTGATTATTAAGGGATAACCACTTCATATGTGTTGGCTTTTTAAATACTAACAATGATCTTCTGAAGCAGGTTCTATTATTATCATCAATTTCCAGATAGTGAAACTTAAGCACAGAAACATTGCATAACATATTTCTAAAGGTAGTAATGTGAAATCTGGACGTGACCATGGGCAGTTTGATCTGAGGAACTGTGTGCTTATAACACCGTACCCCCCCAGATATGCACAATCAATTATGTTTCAATTAAAAGAAACCTGTAAGCAAAACAATTACCAAAATAAAAATTACCAATGATGATCAACAATAACAGCAAAAAGAAGCTATTTGCTTGGAAATGAGGCTGAACATAGTTTATGCTGAATACAGTTTTACATTCAGGCTTTTTTCTATCTAAAGTCAAAAGCTTACACTAGTCATTTCTGAGCAATCCTATCAATTCAGGATTTTCTTAGTCAGAAACTTTCTTTAGAGTGTTTCCACTCCTCCTTTGCCGCAAGGATGATTCTAGTTTCTAGGGCATGGGTGCAGTGCCAGGATGCTAGCAGGGAGGAAGTCATTCATTACAGACATCCACCAGATGGTGGAATTCAGGGTGGCTTGTGAGCATCAGCATCGACGCCTACTGATAATCATGAAGCAGACTTTGTCCATTCTCGTCTTCATTATGTAGGTCTCTGATCTGACCCTCCATAATCCTTGTTCTGACCATGAGGCCTCTCCAGCCCTACTTTATTCCAGTTACTTCTGTCGCCCTGTTATGAACTTGGAAAAGTTTTACACAAATAATAAAAAAAAAAAAACCTTTATTTTATTGTGATAAGAACATTTAAAAATGAGACATACCTTCTTAAAGATTTTTAAGTGTACAATACAGTACTGTTATTTATATTCACAATATTGTACAGCGTATCTCTACAATTTATTCATCTTGTATAACTAACTTTTATACCCATTGGTTATCTTTTATATGATTTTTGGTGCCATTCTGGATCTGAAGAAGACTCATTTGTATGGTTGTGTAAAATGCATATATTTGTTTCTCCAGTGTTTAGCTGAGCAGGATTTTCATATCAGCTAACAAGTTATGAAGAGTCCACAGGTGACACCAAAACTATACCTGTTAATTTATACCTGTTGACACTGAAAAGAGACTTGGGCTTAACTTGACAGGAGAGTGAAATACATTTATTAATCTCTTTGAAAACATTAGAAATTGATCTGAACTATAAGGAATGACATCACCAAGATGGTGGAATAGACAATCCCGGCACTGCTCCCCCGACAAGTGATCAATTTATAACTATTAAAACACAAAAACTGCTATTCTTAATCACTGGAACTTGGGAAAAGAGGAGGAGAGAACTGCTGAGTTCGTGAAGGTGTGGAAAGCCATGGTAGGTGGGAGGAAGGACATGCTGATCAGACCCAGACCCAGCCACTCCCTGGGCCGGTTTGGCACAGCACACAGAGCAGCTACTGGAAGACAGTAGTGCTGCACCACACCCTTTGCATGAAGCTACTTGGAGTCTGCAAGGGAGAAGGGTGCTATGACAACTGGCAAAAATAATAAAATAAAATAAAATAAAATAAAATAAAATAAAATAAAATAAAATAAAATAATAAAATAAAATAAAATAAAATAAAATAAAATAAAATAAAATAAAATAAAATAAAATAAAATAAAATAAAATAAAATAAAATAAAATAAAATAAAATAAAATAAAATAAAATAAAATAAAATAAAATAAAATAAAATAAAATAAAATAAAATAAAATAAAATAAAATAAAATAAAATAAAATAAAATAAAATAAAATAAAATAAAATAAAATAAAATAAAATAAAATAAAATAAAATAAAATAAAATAAAATAAAATAAAATAAAATAAAATAAAATAAAATAAAATAAAATAAAATAAAATAAAATAAAATAAAATAAAATAAAATAAAATAAAATAAAATAAAATAAAATAAAATAAAATAAAATAAAATAAAATAAAATAAAATAAAATAAAATATAAAATAAAATAAAATAATAAAATAAAATAAAATAAAATAAAATAAAATAAAATAAAATAGATAAAATAAAAAAATAAAATCACCTCGGAGTGCCCCATACCATTTCCCAGGCCAGCAAAACTGCTAGCAAGGTTCCCTGGCACCCACATAGGAGGAAGGGGTCACAGCTGACTGGAGGAAGAAATCACACAGAGGCTGGTGAGTCTTCTTGGGGGACTCGTGCAGAGCCAGCTCCATGGGAAACATTTTCAGTGCCGGGGGGTATGCTGATTCACCAGGGGTGCATCAGGGAGCAGTGTGGGCAGCTGATCTGCCTTCTGATTGGTATAGGTGCCGCACAGTAGAGACTGGACAATGTGATAGAACTGCAGGGGGCTCAGTTTGTAGGAAAGACTCAGTCCCAGGCTGGGATTTCTATAAAGCCCAGTTGGTCATCTGTGGTGACCCCATATGACCCAGAAGTGACTAAAAGGCCAAAAATTCACTTTTGATCCAAACAAAAAGTTTTTCCTATTTTGAAAAACAACAGCAAGGCAGCAACTTAGCTCAGGCACAGAGTTCAAGTACAAGAGACTATTATGAACAGCTAAATGCTAACAAATTTGACAACATAGAAGAAATGGGTAAATTCCTGGAAAAATGCAATCTATCAAGATTAAATTATGAAGAAATAGAAAACCCAAACAGACCAATAACAAATGAGAAAATTGAATCACAAATACAACTTTTTCCATTAAAGAAAAGCCCAGGACCTGATGGCTTCGCTCCTGAATTTTACCAAATTTTAAAGAACTAATACCAATTCTATTTGGATTACTTCAAAAAATCGAGGAGGGAGGAATACTTCCTGACTCATTTTGTAAGGCTAGCATTACTCTGATTCCAAAACTGGACAAGGACACAACAAAAAAAGGAGAATTACAAGCTAACATCCTTGGTGAACATAGATGCAAAAATTCTCAACAAGATACTAGCAAACTGAATCCAGCAGCACATTAAAAAGATCATTCACTATGATCAAGTGGTATTTATCCCAGGGATACAAGGATGGTTTAACATACTCAAATCAGTAAAAGTGATACACCACATTAAAAGAAAGAAAAGAATCATATTATTATTTCAGTAGATGCCGAAAAAGCATTTGACAAAATTCAACATTCCTTCATGATAAAAACTCTTAACTAACTAGGTACAGAAGGCATGTACCTCAGTACAAAAAAGACCGTGTATGCCATACTCACAGCTAACATCATAGTGAATAGGGAAAAGCTAAAAGTTTTTCCTTTTAAATCACGAACAAGACAAGGACGCTCATTTTTACCACTTCTATATCATAATACTGGAAGTTCTAGCCAGAGCAATTAGACAAGAGAAAGAAATAAAAGGCATATGAATTGGGAAGGAGGAAGTCAAACTGTCCCTGTTTGCAGATGACATAATCTTATGTATAGAAACCCCTAAAGACTCCACCAAAAAACTGGTAGAATTAATAAATGAATTCAGTAAAGTTTCAGGATGCCAAATCAACATATAAAAGTCAGTAGCATTTCTATATACTAATAGCTAACTATCTAAAAATGATATCAAGAAAACAATTTCTTTTACAATAACTACAAAAAAAGATACCTAGGAATGATCTTAACCAAGAAGGTGAAAGACTTCTACTATGAAAACTATAAAATTTTGAGAAAGAAATTGAAGAAGACATAAATAAATGGAAAAATATTCCATGTTCTTGGATTTGAAGAATTAATATTGTTAAAATGACCATTCTACCCAGAATGATCTATAGCTTTAATAAAATCCCTATCAAAATAGCAATGAAATTACTCACTGAAGTAGAAAAAACAATCCTAAAATTCATATGAAACCAAGAAAGATCCCAAATAGCCAAAGCTATCTTGAGAAAAATGAACAAAGTCAGAGGCATCACACTACCTGACTTCAAATTATACTACAAAGCTATAGTAACCAAAAATGCGTGGTACTGGCATAAAAACAGCCATGTAGACTAATGCAACAGAATAGTGAGCCCACTCAGATATAAATTCATGAATCTACGTTCAACTGATTTTTGACAAAGTTGCCAAGAACACCTATTGGAGAAAATAAATCTTTTCAGTAAATGATGCTGGGAAAATTGTATATCCACGCACAGAAGACCCTCACCTCTCAGCATATACAAAAATAAACTAAAAATGAATTAAAGATTTAAATGTAAAGCCCAAAACTATGAAGTTACTAGAAGAAAACATAGGGGAAATGATCCATGCCATGGGGCTAGGCAAGAATTTTTAAAATAAGACTTCAGAAACACCAGCAATCAAAGCAAAAATAGACAAGTGGCATTGCATCAAACTAATAACCTTTTGCACATTAAAGGAGACTGCTAACAGAGTGAAGGGACAGCTTGTAGAATGGGAGAAAATATTTTCAGACTATGTATCTGACAAGGAGTTAATATTGAGAATACATAAGGAACTTAAACAGCTCAACAGCAACCCCGCCCACCATAACCCATTTGAGATATGGGCAAAGGATCTTAGAAGACATTTCTCAAAAGAAGACATAAAAATCGTCAACAGGCATATGAAAAAATACTCAACATCACTAATCATCAGGGAAATGCAAATCAAAACATCAGTGAGATACCATCTCACTCCAGTTAGAATGGCTATTACCAAAAAGATGAAATAAAACGAGTGTTGATGAGGATGGGAAGAAAAGGGAATACTTGGACGCGGTTGGTGGGAGTTTGAACTAATACAGCCATCATGGAAAACAGTATGGAGATTCCTCAAAAAATTAAAAATAGAACTACCATATGATTCAGCAGTTCCACTACTGGGTATATACCCAAAGGAAGTGAAGTCAATATGTCAAAGGGATATCTGTAGTCTCTTATTTATTGCAGTACAGCTTACAGTAGCCAAGACATGAAATCAACTTAAGTGTCCAACAACAGATGAATGGATAAAAAAAATGTGATATATATATACACAATGGAATACTGTTCATCCATGAAAAAGAATGAAATCTTGTCATTTGTGTCAACATGGATAGGCTTTATGGTCATTATGTTAAGTGAAGTAAGCCAGGCACAGAAAGACAAATACCACATTATCTCACTCACATGTGGAATCTTAAAAAAAAAATTGATACCATAGAGGCAGCAGAATATTTGTTACCAGAGACTATGGAGGGATGGGGGAAGGGGAAACAGGGAGAGGTTGGCCAACGGATGCAAAACTGCAGTTTGATGGGTGGAATAAGTTCTGGTGTTCTATTGCACAGGAGGATGACTAGGGTTAACAGCTGAGTTTTTATATTATGTAATAGCTAGAGGAGAGGCTTTTCGCTGTTTGCACCACAAAGAAATGATAAATGCGTGAGATGATGGATACATTGACTACCCTGACCTGATCATTATACAACATGTATTTGTTTTAAAACACCAGATTGTACCCCATAAGCATGTACAATTACAATGTGTCCGTTAAAATAAATAAATTAAAAAACTGTGGTATATATACACAATGGAATACTATTCAGCCATTAAATGAAATACTGTCATTAGCTGCAACATGGATGGAAACTGGAGACCATCATATTAAGTGAAGTAAGCCAGGCACAGAAAGACAAATAGTGCATGATCTCACTCATATGTGGAATCCTATAAGTAAGTAAGTAAGTAAGTAAGTAAGTAAGTAAGTAAGTAAGTAAGTAACTAACTAACTAACTAAGTGGTTCTCATAGAAGTAGAGCATAGAATAATGGTTACCAGAGGCTGGGGAGGGGAGGGAGGGCTGGAGCTAGGGGAAGTGGCAGATTAATGAGTACAAAGCTATGCTATCTACCCTAAGTGAATCAATGTACAGTATATGCATGTATTGAAGAAACATACCATACCCCACAAATATGTACAAGTAAATGTTAAAATAAACAAATTAAAAAAATTGATTTGAAATTTCTACAATATATAAAATTCAGCCAGTATCACCTTTTTTGATTGTAATGCAGTACACAGAAGGAGAATTATATATTGAGACTGTCAAAGCAGTAGCCTTCTCTCAGAATCTAATTACAGTGAAATTTGTACATGCTCCTGTTATTGGATTTCTTAGTTAAGCATTAAATCTGAAAGAAAAAACATATTAATTCCTTTTTTTCTTTTTCCTTTCTTTTTTTATTTATTGAAACATAATTGATTGTATATATCCATGGGATACAGCATTGAATATCCATACCTATCTTCAATATGTGATGCTCAAATCAGGATAATTAGTATATTCAACATAACACATGTAATCATTTTTGTGGCCCTTTATCAATTTCTCATTAACCGTCATTCGGTTGGCAAGACTAAGGGATCAAAGGACTCCGAGCCAAATGTTTATCATGCCGAAGAGTTTATTTCCAGTGAACCTGGAGGGGAGACTGAAAGATCAGTTCCCGCACCCGTACAGACTAGTAGAGATTTTACAGGGTTTGAATTAGGGGAAGGGGTTTGGTAGCTATTTTGAGCACTTTGTAACAGCTCCGTAGTTTTCCTGTTCTGCACAAGATTCTGTTTTGCACAAAATTGGGTTTTTCTTGGGAAGTGCTTGCTTAAGAGAAGGAGAGGGAATAGAGGGCATGGTGAGGAAGCAGTTAGCATGGCAGTGTTTATGCTAAGCTGATAGTGAGGCCTAATACCCTTTTCCCCTTTCCTGCTTCTTGTGGCCTCAGTTCTGTTCTCTTCTTTTGAAAATTCAATGAATTATTGTTATTGTTGTATCTTTCTTTTTCTTTATTTTATTTTATTTTTTTTAGCTCCCACTTATGAGTGAGGACATGCTGTATTTTTTTTTTTCTGTGCCTGGCTTATTTCACTCAACATAATTTTCTCTAAGTTCATCCATGTTGCAGAATTTCATTCTTTTTTATGGCAGAGTAGTATTCCATTGTGTATATATACCGCATCTTCCTTATCCAGTTGTATGATGATGAACACTTAGGTTGGTTCCAACTCTTGGCTATTGTAAATAGAGCCACAATAGACATGGGAGTGCAGGTATCCCTTTGACATGGTGATTTCCATTCTTTTGGGTATATACCCAACAGCGGGATTGCTGCATGTTATGGCAGTTCTATTCAAGGTTGTTTGAGGAAGCTTCATACTATTCTCCATAATGGCTGCACTAATTTATAGTGTTGCAAACAGTGAAAGAGTGTTTCCCTTTCCCTGCATCTTTGCCAACACTTGATATTCTCAGTCTTTTTGATTATGGCCTGTTTAATTGGGGTGAGATGATATCTCATTGTGGATTTAATTTGCATTTCCTGGATGATTAGTGGTGTTGAGCATTTTTTCAACTACTGTTGCTCATTTACATGTCTTCCTTTGAAAAATATCTATTCAGTTCCTTTGCCCATTTTTTATTTGGGTTATTTGTTTTTTTACTGTGTAATTGTTTAAATTCCTTGTTTATTCTGGATATTAATCCCTTGTTGGATGCATAGTTTGTAAATATTTTCTACCATACTTTGGGTTGTCTTTTCACTCTGTTAATTGTTTCTTTTGCTGTGCAGAAGCTTTTTAGTTTGATATAATTCCATTTGTTAATTTTTTCTTTTGTTGCCTGTACTTTTGGTTTTATAAAGTCTTTGCCTACTCCTTCCTGAAGTGTTTTCCCCGTGTTCTCTTTGAGAAGTTTTATAGTTTCAGGTCTTGTATTCAAGTCTTTAATCCATTTTGAATCAATTTTGGTATACATCAAGAGGTATGGATCTAGTTTTATTTTTCTACATATGGATGTCCAGTTTTCCCAGCACCATTTATTGGAGAGGCTGTCTTTTCCCCAGTGTATGTTCTTGTTGTGCTTGTCAAAGATCAGTTGACTGTAAGTATGTGGGTTGACTTCTGGTTCTATGTTCTGGTCCAGTGGGCTGAGTGTCTGTGTCTATTTTTATGCCAGTACCATGTTGTTTTGGTTACTATAGCTTTGTAATATAATATGGCTATTTGGGGTCTTTTGTTGTTCCGTATGAATGTTAGGATTGTTTTTTTCTATTTCTGTGAAGAATGTCATTGGTATCTTGATGGGGATTCCCTTGAATCTGTACATCATTTTGGGTAGTATGGACATTATCACAGTGTTACTTCTTCCAATCCAAGAGTATGGAATATCTTTCCATCTTTTTGTTTCCTCTTTAATTTCTCTCAGCAATGATTTGTAGTTCTCATTGTAGAGATCTTTCACCTCCTTGGTTAAATTTATTTCTAGGTATTTTATTTTTTTGGTGACTATTGTAAATGGGCTTGTTTCTCGATTTTTTTTCTGCTCGTTTGTTACTGGAAAAATGTGCTAATTCTAGCCACAAAGACATATGAAGTAATAAGATGTATTAATTTAATATAATTAACTATGTAATGAATTAATAAAAATCCAGAAGTGCATAAACTATGAGGGCAAGCTAGGAAAATAGATTTGCATGTATTTATATGAAAACATTCACTAGTTTTCTGAAGGTGAGGTTACTTTCTTCTTCCAGTCTATATTATCTGATTTTTGAAAATAATGTGCAAGATTACTCTTATAATCAGTTACAATGTAAAGTTATTTTCAAGTTAAAACAGAGTTTACAACATAATTTGGCATATGTAAAATCTGGACGAAATTTCTTATAAAAGAACATACTAAAAGGAAACTTTTCCCCCAACATTCATAAATGTGGATTTATTGTGACTAAGTTCTAAAGAGAATGATATGCTAGGTGGGAAAATGAAATAAGAAAGTATCACAATCAAGAGTTACATATGTTTTACAAATTGTTGTTCATGGACCTTTATGTGCCCTTAAGAAATAAAACTCATCATTTATGACTCTTAATTTGAATCCTCTGATCACCCATGGATGAATATAACTGTAACATAATCCATTACATGAAGAAAAAAATTCTAAATCATTTTTTCACATATTGCATGCATTGATATTGTAGATTTAAAAACTTTAATTTTCATTCATTTAATCCAATATGTAATGCCAATTAAGGCATTAAAACAGGTTTGTAGCAAGGCTGGGCTAGCTGGGAGAGGTTGTTTGTGTTGAAACATCATAAATGTCCACTCAGTGTGGGATGGCAATCAGAGCATGTGGGGAGGAGCAGGAGAGGAAATAGTCAGGAGAAATCTAGGGAGGGGGACAAATGATCTTAGGACCCAGGACATGGGCCATTTGGGAAGAGGGCGAGGCTGGTTGTGGAGCACTGTCTCTGGAGACAGGCGTAAGTGCTTCCCTCAAGGGGTCTCATGAAAGAGGATAAACAGCCCAAGTGCTTGGCCCCCAACAAGCTGAATTTCATTGCCAACCTCATGTCTGTTCCTGAAGACTCAGTCTAAGGTTGGTGAGTAAATTAGACATCTGTGGATAGGGGTGGATCCAGGATCATGGTAAGGACTGGGTTTGTGCTATGTCACCATGTGGGAGAGAGGTGACAGGACTCTTGGAAGGTATTGAGAATGGTAAAAGCAGAGGCTCAAATCTGGTTGGTTATTGCAAACATGGAGAGTGAGATCTGTTAAAGGAAGTTGGGGTTATATGGGCTAGCTGAAGTTAATGAAGTTGGTAAATAAAGAGAAATTTCCAGTATATGACAAGGGTCCTAACAATTAGACTGGGCATGAGAAAAGATAAAACTCACTGACTTATACTGCAGACTTTTCTTGGCAAAATATGAGAAGGAGCCTGAGAATGACAGGGATCTGTTCCAGGCTGCACAGATCAGGGTTAGAAAGGGGCTTAGGGAATGGACCAGGGTGTCTTGGGCAGGTGTGAGAAGAGATCAGCGGGAGGAGGCATTTACTGGGACATTTAGAATGAATTCGTGTTAGACCAAAGTCACTATTAGGAGGCCACAGGCAAGTTCCTGACACCTGACCCCCCCGGATTCTGTCTCCAGCCTCGTTTAATAAAGTTTACCCAGCTATTCCCTTTACCCATACACACAGCCTTTGTCAGCTTCTGCAATCAGTCCTCCTCTCTAGCCTCGCTTTTTTTGAATTATGCCTTCTCTGGCCTCTTCCTCAGGTACACAGATCCTGTCAATGTTTCTTCTTAAAAGTCTTCACTAGTGAGCAAACTGTATGAGGTGATATGAAAGAGATTTTAAAATCTCATTTCCATCAGTGAGGCCAATTATACCTGTATAAGCACCTCCCTGCTCTCTTCAGTACTCACCATGAACCAGCCACCCTGGGCTGAACGCTGTTTCGTGAATATGCTATAGTTTGATTTTATCACCCGCCTCTTCGTATATTGCTTCCTCTCATTTGTCACCTTATAATAAACTACTCCATTACATATTCAAGTTCAAGTTCAAGTTATAGCCTTCTCAGACACACATAATGATTTCCTCTGTGTATTCATAATCCTCAGTTTGTAGGAGAAATACATATAATAATAGGTTTTACTTTGATTATCTGTAGATATGTATATCTTTTAAGTGGCTGTCACTCGTCCGGTGCAGAGAACATATTCTATTTACCTTTTATGTGTCTTATTTACATTTCTATGAAGATGGAGAGTGTGAAATATGCTATGAACATAGTCACAAAGATAATATAGGAAAATTTGTGTTTTCCTCTATATCTCTGAAGAGGAGGTGAAGTTTCTCCTGGTCTCCCCAGTTATGACTACCTTAAACCACACTGGTGTTAGCCACACAATCTTCCGCTTGCTGGGCATCCCTGGTCTAGAAGACAAGCACATGTGGATTTCCATTCCCTTCTTCATTTCCTATGTCATTGCCCTGCTTGGGAATAGCCTGCTCATTTTCATTACCCTGACAAAGAGCAGTCTCCATGAACCCATGTACCTCTTCCTCTGCATGCTGGCTGGAGCAGACCTTGTCCTGTCCACCACCGCAATTCCTAAGGCCTTAGCCATCTTCTGGTTCCGTGCTGGGGAGATCTCCCTGGATCACTGCATTACTCAGTTCTTTATCATCCACTGCACTTTCATCGCTGAGTCGGGGATCTTGCTGGTGATGGCATTTGATCGCTACATTGCCATATGCTACCCACTGAGATACACCACTATTCTTACAAATGCTCTAATTGGAAAAATTGGTGTAATCATCTTTCTCAGAAGCTATTGTACAATTTTCCCCATAATATTTCTTTTGAAACGATTGACTTTCTGCCAAAATAATATTATTCCTCACACCCTTTGTGAGCACATTGGCTTGGCCAAATATGCTTGTAATGACATTCGAGTGAACATATGGTACGGACTTTTTGTCATAATGTCAACAGTGGTCTTAGATGTTCTGTTAATTTTTGTTTCCTATGTGCTGATTCTCCACGCTGTCTTCCACATGCCTTCCCAAGATGCTCGCCACAAAGCTCTCAACACATGTGCCTCCCATGTCTGCATCATCGTCCTATTTTATGGGCCTGCAATCTTCACAACCCTCACTCAGCGGTTTGGACGCCACATTCCACCTCATATTCACATCTTGTTGGCTAATGTCTGCATTCTGCTTCCACCTATGCTGAATCCCATCATTTATGGAATGAAGACCAAGCAAATCCGGGAGCAGTTGGCTCACATATTTTTTTCCAAAGCAAATATAATTTTGGAATAGGAACAGAGTTTCAGAATATCCAGCTCTCTTTGTAGTGTTCTGTTGAAGTGGTGGGTAAAGTGGTAAGCTAAAACAGTAGGAAATAGTTCAATGAATTTTGTATCTAAAACAAACACACCAGTAGGGTTGTACGACTTATCTTCTGTCAAAGTAATAGAGAGGGCAGTGCCATGGTTGACTGGCAAGCTACCTCCTGCATTGAGACCCTTACTGGATCCATTCTTTTCCAGTAGTTATGCATCTTTCATGTCAATATATCCTGATCTTTGGTAATAGACAAAAGGAGACCAATGCTCTGGTCTTGAAATTTGTTCAGTTATTCTTCACCGAGTTTCTCAAGTTCTGAGACACCTCGTGACATACCTAGACAATCACATGCAAAACTCCATTCCTTTATGCTCTTCGTTCTAGCTTGGTGGCATTCTTAGAATCAGTGATTCCTGCCCTTTACTGTCATTCCTATTCTAATTTATATCCTATCAACATGCATGTCTGATAAAGGGGAATGTAAATGAGTTTCGTGATTTGTAGTTTGCAGAACAACCTTTAAGGGGGCTGGGGGACTAATCCTTCTTGTGTGGGGAAATGACTAATGTGGTTTCTGAAGGGGTGGTGTATGCTGGGGGAATGCTGAGGAAGGGGAACTCCTCCAGTCTCGATGTCAGACCAGGTTTGCCAATGATCTCCTCCTCAGGAGGGCATTAAGGACTTCAGAGACAGATTCCTGACTTTCTTTACAAGCCACACTTTCCATATCTTTTTAGGCAACCCGAGCTTCAGATACACCAGGCCATTAACTTCTCAACTTTCCCAGATCATGCCAGACTTTTCATGTATCTCTGTTTGTTTTGAAATAACCTCTCTTGATTTTTGAGAACTTTTATTTCTCCTTACAGATCAGATTATCATATTGTCTCCTCTGTAACACCTTCCTTAACCAAGTTATTACATAAGGTATTTTTTATTTGATACTTCCCTTATGAGAAAAACACATCCATATTTCTTTTAATATAATTTTTTAAAAGAACTATGTAGCAAAAATTAGAAATGTGAAAAAAATGAAAAAGAAATATATTGATAAATTGGCAGTCCCCAAGCTATTTATTATTAACACGTTACCATGTATAACCATATATCTGTGTCTGTATTCATATACATCAATATCTGTATCTGTGTCTGCATCTGTATCTGAAACTGAGTCTGTGTTTGTATTTCCAACTATGGATGGCTATTTATCTATTATATCTATCTTGTTAATATGATCATACGATATACATATATGTACATATATACACCCATAGGTATAGAGGCATTCAAAAAGTTCATGGACAGATTCCAATTATCTTTTAATTCTATTTTCCAAGGACTTTTTGAAGCACCCTGGTACATGTTTATTTTATAATATGTAGTGAAAAACAACAAATTTTAGATTTTATACATAGTTTGATCAATTCTGAAAAAATATATATGTAGAATAAAGAACATAAGGCATTACACTAAGAAGTTTATCAGTGGTTTTGTCCTAACTGGGATTATTCTTTAGAATTTTTTTTTGTTTTCCAATTGTCTTACATTCCACATCTTATGTTAAAAGAGCACACTTAAATATAATTGATTGAGAATATATGATAAACTGTACACTTAAGAAACAAGTGAAATTGAGTTTTAACATTGTATATACACAATTACAATGCTATGGAAAAAAGGGCTTAAAGAAGCAGGCTTGAGGAAATAAACTCTGCAATGAAACTACAAGATTTATGTAGGAATTCATCATTTAAATCTCTCTATATTATGAATGAACAATTTCACCAAATACTGCTAGTCAAGGAAAGAAGATTACAGAACCTTATGGACAGTAACATTATTAAGTGCATAATCTTGTCCTAAATGTAATTTCTTATTGTTGCATAATATTTCATAGTAGTGTTTTTAATATTATTGGCTATTTAGGCTTTTCTAATGTAATATTATAAGGAGACTGTTACAGACATTTTTGTACATAAGTTTTACTTTCATTTTGCAATCTTTATTTTGATGATAGATTCTTAGAATTTCAACTGCAGATTTTTGTGACTCATAAAACTGCACTCAAAAATGATGCATAATTTCCCCTTACACATAACTTATTGCACCTGCTATGGGATTAGGTATTTCTATTTAAAAATATCTTTGCCATTTGACAGACCAGAAATGATAATTCATTGAAAGTTTTATTTGCATTTTTGCTTGCTATTGAATTTGAACATATTTGGATAGTTATATTCCATTTTTTAAGGCAAAGATAACTATTATTTATCAAGTGGTGCTATGGTTTGAATATATTTCCCCAGTTTATGTGTTGGAAACTATTCCCAATGCAACAGTGTTGAGGGATAGGGTCTAATAAGAGGTAATATCGGTATTGCAGTAGTGTGTTAGTTATCTAGAGAGTGGATTTCTGATAAAAGTGAGTTTGCTCCTTCTTGCTCTCTGCTTTCCCTCTCTCTTGCCCTTCCACTTTTCCCAGTGGGATGGTGTAGTATGAAGACCCAACTGTTGGGCTTGCCAGATGCCAGCACCATGGTCTTGGATTTTCCAGATTTCAGAACCTGAGCTAAGTAAGTTTCTGTTTATTATGAAGTACACAGCCTGTGTTATTCTGTTATAGCAGCACAAAATGGACCAAGACAAGTGGTTAGCACATTAATCTCCATGAGGTAAGTATTGCATCTAAGGAAATAAAAACTCTGCCAAGATAATTGGCAAAGAAAGGAACAAGCCTATTTCTTCTCTATTCCCCAAGTCTGGGTTCTTAGGTACTTTATCTTGTAGATGATCTGGCTTTTCCTTTCTTTGCCCATTTAACTTTTGAAACCTTTATGTTCTATTTACTGTTTTTATTTTTTGTATTTATCAATGATAATATATATTTTATCTCTCACCTATGTTTTAGCTAGTTGTCTAGTATTTTTGCTCTTTAATCTTAGTATCTACTGTTTTTATTTTTTGTATTTATCAATGATAATATATATTTTATCTCTCACCTATGTTTTAACTAGTTGTCTAGTATTTTTGCTCTTTAATCTTAGTATCTTAAAATCTCTTAAATATTAATAGCTATACTTGTGAAATTTACTTTGTTTTTTTACATTGTTTAATCTTAGAAAATTCTCCTTAAGCTACTGTTTGAATATTATTGGCATCACTTCAATATTTTAGCTTTCTAAATCATAAAAATGTTGATTATTTTATCAACATTATAGAATTCTGTGAGGATCATATGGGTTATTATTTGTAAAGGGCTTTGAATGGTGTCTAGCATATAGCAGGTGTTTCATATATATTTGCTATCATTATAATTATTGTTATTCTTATTTCTTTTTGTATGTTTGTCTTAAAATATCTTTATTTTGCCTTTCTTTTTATTTAAAAAATTTGTTTTGATATAATTGTAGATTCAATGGGAGTTTAGAAATGAAAGCCTACAGTGTGACACCGTGTACATTTCACTTAATTTTCCCTAATTGTAACATCTCGATTAATTATAGTACAATATAAAAACCTAAGAATTCACATTGGTACAATTCACACAACTTGCTAAGATTACACAATGTTACATGCACTTTGTTTTGGTGTGTGTGTAGCTCTATGCTACTTTGTCATATGTGTAGATTTGGGTAACTACCTCCACAATCAATTTAAAGAACTGTTGCATTTATCACAAGCTTTCCTCATGCTTTCCTTTTATAGCCTCACCCACCTCTCAATCTCTATCCCTAATTTCTGAAAAACACTAACCTGTTCTGCATTGCTACAATTTTGTTATTTAAATGTTATATAAATGGATTCATAACAATATGCTGTATAACCTTTTAGGACTGGCTTTACTTCTCTCAGCATAATACCCTTCAGATTCTTCTAAGCTATTGTGTGCACCAAGAGTTTATTTCTTTGAACTGCTGTGTATATTCCATTGCAGGATTGTAACAGTTTTCTTTAAACATAAGTTAAATGACATTTGGTTTGTTTCCGGTTTTTGACTATTATGAATAAAACTGATATGAACGTTCCCACACAGATATTTGTGTAAATGTAAGTTTTTATTTCTCTAGAACAAACGCTCAAGAGTGCAACTACTGGATTGCATAATAAATGTACGTTTAGTTTTCTAAGAAACTGCCAGACTGATTTTCTCGGTGGCTGTATCATTTTATATTTCCATTGGCAATGCAAAGGTGATGCATTTTCTATATATCCTCACCAGCATTTGGTGTTATCAGTATCTTTTATTTCAGCCTTTCTGAGAGGTGTCCAGTGGTATCTCATTTTGGTTTCAATTTACCTTTTCTCTAATGGCTGGTGATGCTGAATATATTTTCATATGCTTGTCTGCCGTGTGCAAGACCTCTTCAGTGAAATGTCGGTTCCTATCTTCTGCCCATTTTCTCACTGGAGGTTTTTCTTTTTTTCATTTTTTACTGTTGTGTTTTGAGAGCTTTTTATGTATCCTAGATACAAGTTTTTTGTTAAATCTGTGGTTTACAAATATGTTTTCCCAGTCTGTACCTAGTTTTTAAAAACCCTTTTCATGGTTCTTTCGAAGGGCAAAATTTTTAAAATTTGATGAGATCTTTCTATCAACTCTTCCTTTTATGAATCATGCTTTTGATGTTAATTCTAAATACTCTTTGCCTTGCCCTAAGTCCTGAGGTTTTTCTCCTGTGCTTTTTTCCCCCGCTAAAAGTCTTATACTTTTATATTTTATGTATATATACGTGACCCATTGTGAGTTAACATTTATATTAGGTGTGATGTTTAGGTCAGGGTTTACTGTTTTTCTGTCTGTAGATGCTTAATTGCACCACTACCATTTCTTGAAAAGGACATCCTTCCTCCGTTTAATTGCTTTTGTGTCTTTCAAATATTAGTTGTTTTTTTGTGTGGAACTGTTTCTTGGTTCCCTGTTGTATTTCTTTATCTATGAGTTTGTCCTCTACCGGTACCACACTGTCACGATTATTTTGTATTTCATTGATTCTATTGTTTTTGCCATTTTAAACTTCATTGACTTCTGCTCTCACCTTTATTTATGTTTGGTTTGGGTTTGTTTTCTTCTTTTTTTAGTGTATTGAGGTAGGAAGTTAGATTAGTGGTATAAGCTTTTTTCTCCTTTCTAGTATAAGCATTTATTGTTATAAATTTCCCTCTGAGCACTGCTGTAACTGCATCCTATATGTTTTGATATGTTGTATATTCATTTCCATTCTATTCAATGTATTGTTTATTTCCTTGGAGACTTCCTTATTGTCCTGTGAATTGTTTTATTTTAATTTTTAATTTTTTTACTATTATTTTTTAAATGTTTAGTTTTGTTTTTATTGGTTATGAATATTCATAGGGTACAAAGCAAATTGTCACCACTCGTGTGTGAGATGTGATGGCGAGATCCATATTGGCAGCATATCCATTACCACAAATTATGATTATATCTTTTGTCCCCCACCCAATTATCCTCTCAATTATCCCTGGCCTCCCTCCACATCCCCCTTTCCCCACCCCACTATGTAACCCTAGGTATGCTCTCTCCCTCTGCAAGTCCAATACACCCCTGTGGTCTTTCTTTCCTTCCTTCTTTATCTCCTGGCTCCCACTTATAAGAGAGCACATACAGTATTTATCCCTCTGTGCCTTGCTTATTTCACTCAACATGTTTCTCCAAGCTCATCCATGTTGTTGCAAATGGGAGAATT
>NW_007737692.1:2166-8299 GCF_000696425.1 Galeopterus variegatus | reverse complement strand
GATCCCGTTGCCGGTCCCGGTCCGGTATGGGCGCGACACTGAGGGTTGCGATCCGTTGCCAGACACGAAAAAAGACAAAAAGGAAAAAAAAAATATGGAATGCTTCACAAATTTGCATGTTATCTTTATCTTGGGGCCATGCTAATCTTCTCTATCATTCCAATTTCAGTATATGCACTGCAGTAGTGAGCACAAAATGATATCTTTTTGAAAAACCAAAAAATGCAAAAAAATATATGGAAAATGAAAAAGAAATCACCTGAAATACAATCATTAGATTAGTTAATAATTTGTTATATATCCCTCTAGGCTTTTCCCTATGTACTCTTGTATATCTGGGTAAAAATAATACAAATATATATGAGTATGTATTCATAAACACACAGACACATATGTAGTTCTGTATTTAGAAAAAGTGGAATGATATTATACATAGCAATTTGTGATGTGCCATCTCTTAACCTGTCAATGGCTTATATCAGTATGTTGTGAGGGGGCCATATCAATAAGTGATAATCCCTTAGATGGGAAAGAAGACTTTCTGTAGTACACTGGTGAATAGTCACTGGACAATGGGGTCTATTCTTAACAAGGATAATCCTTGAGGTATGACATGGACCCTTTGGCGGGGGAAAGGGCAGTGCATGACACTGTAGGGAGCTGCCCTGTTCTAGTCACTAGTGAAGGAAGAAGTCACCACCTGCATTTTTCCTGGTTCTTTTTACCCCAGCATGTATTTGGGAGGTAGACTAAGGTCTGCCATAGACACAGGTATATGGCCAGGAACCATTGATGAGCCCAAGGCCACCTCATAACATTTCGAATGACTGACATAACCATGCCCATTCTGTTGGGATGGAGTCAAAACAACTCCCTGAAAACTTGTATATAAAACACAAATTCAGGATAACCCAGTGGAGAAATAGATGAGATGCTCATGGTGAGTGTCCTGTCCTGAGTAAAAGCGAGTAAAAATTTTCTTTAAGAAGTTGTCTATACAGAGCCCCCACAAGGAGGAAGGCCCTTACCAGATGCACCACTTGGACAGTAGACTTCCCAGCCTCTGAATCTGTAAGGAATAAATTTTGTGAGTCTCACATGCAGCGTGCCTGGATGTGAGGGGCAAAGATGCCAGAGCGGCTGGTGCACAGCAGAAATGCACTGAGAATACAGAGAATCAAGATGGTGGAATAGACGGTCCCTAGCATCACTCTTTCCCACAATCAACCAATTTACAAATATTAAAAAAGCAGACTGCCAAGCTGGGGGGTTGCTAGAGCTCCAGGGAAGAAGAAGAGAGATCTATAGACAGGCCATGATGAGAGAAAGAAAGGACTGCTCTGACTGTTTTGAGCCCCAGCCATTTCAAGGCTGGCTCTGGTGAGCGCAGGGCAATAACTGGCAAAAACCATAGCTGTGCCCTTGTGTGAAGTTGGTTGGGGACTGAAGGAGAGAAGAGGGCCTTGGTGGACACCAGGCCAGCAAGACCACTAACAGGGCTCCTGTGGACTCACATTGGAGTGAGGGGCCACAGACAACTGAAAAAAGGAGCCAGTTTAAGGCCAGTGAGTCATGGCAAGGGACCAGTGTATGGCCTGTCCCATGGGAAGTGTTTGGAGTGAGGAGGTGGGGTAGACAGGCCCACGGAGGGGCAGGGGGGACACTGGGGCACAGCATGGACAGCTGATCTGCCCTCCAGTCAGCACAGGAGCACTCAGTGGAGACTGGGCAGGAATACAGAACTGCAGGGGCTGCAGTTTAATGAAAAGACAGGCCCAGACCAGAGTTTCCACACAACCTAGGTGTGGCAGACCTCATGAGACCCAGAAGTACTTACAAGGTCAACAATTAAAACCTGAGCTGCACATAGAGCCTTCCCCAGAGAATCATCAGCAAAGCAGCAATTTAGCTCAACCACAGGGCACAAGTGCTGGTCCCCATAGGAAGTTCCTACATTTTAGAAGTAAGAAAGGACAACAAATTAGTTCCAGTGCAGAGTTTAAGTGGTGGGGGTAGCTAATATTCTGACACAGAACTGAAAGAAAAAACAAAAAGCCCACAGATCAGAGACAAAGTTCTCTTCTTAACCAGTAAAGGTCTAACAGCACCAAAGAACACCTATAAAACCTAAAAGAGTTGGAAGTTCCCTGGGCTCTGGAGCAGGGGTGGGGGCGGGGTACAAGGGTCTCAGCCACACCCTCGATGTCCGATCCAGCCCAGCAACAACCGAGCCACTGCAGAAAACCCCGCAGGCTCCTGAATTGGAGTCGGAGGGTGGGGAGCACACAGGCTTCAGCCATGCCCTCCTTGCACTCCACAACCAGGCTAGAGAAGGAGCAGGCCGCGGGCCAGCCTCACCCCCTCAGCTCCACCTCCGTCCCCCTACCCCCCCTCCTTCTCCTCTCACTGCTCTGCAACAACATCTTTGAATGTAAAAAAAAAAATTAATTAATTTAAAAAGAAATAAATTTTATTTATAAATTTAAAAAAAGTTGTTTTACCCTTATTTGATCATCACAGATTGTATATGTATATTGAAATAGAACTCTGTACCCCATTAATGTGTACACTCAATACATTTTAATTAAAATATAAATAAATTCCTTTAAAAAATAAAAAAAAGAAAAAGTTATCTTAAGTCACAAGATTTTCTGCAAAATGAACAACAACAAAAAGTTGTCTTACATGTGTATTTTCCTTCACCTAGTCTGGGTCTTTGAGTCCCTACTGTGTCTTTAATGGTGCTCACAAAACCCAGGTGCGATCCCACACTCCCTTCCTTCCCACCTGCTTAGAACAACTTTGCCTATTGCCACCATCACCACCAACAGAAGCTATTGAGTTAGTCATATGAAAAGTTTCAAGTTGCCTATCTAAGAACACTTTCAGGATTTGGTATGTGGTGCTCTTAATTAGACTCAAACTTTGGAAACTGGCAGTGTCACCAATGCGTTAAAACATTAATTATAGTCATTTGTTCAACCATTAACCACCATTATAAATAGAGTCCTTACCTTTAATTAATTAATTAATTCAGGATATTTATTGGGCCACTAGTATGGCTAGACACTATGCTAGGTACTAGGTAACATGAAGTGAAAATAAATACAGTTCCTACCCTCAGAACATTCAGTGTAGCGAGGTAAAAAGGTAACAGTCAGGCACAAATAAATGCACTTTCAAGATTGCTTTGGGATATTAAATGGAAAGTTATTTCAGACTAGGGAGTGAGCTGAGGCTTCCTGGAGAGAAATGAGCTATAGGCTGTGATCTGATGGCCGAATAGACCCTTTATAATAAGTCTGTGGCTGGAGTTTGTGCAGAGAAATTTGAAGAGAAAGAACACAGCCTGTTCAAAGATGCTGAGGGTGAAGAGAGGATGGTACAGCAAAAGACCTAAAAGGACTAAAAGACCCACCGAGTGTCTTACACACAGGCAAGTTTAGGACCATTTTCATTTTTCTTAAAAGGAAGGATGCCATAGAAGTGTTTAAGCGAGGGCAACTCATGATCAGGTTTGTATTTTGAGATATTACTTTGTCCTCTGTGCATCTAGAGTGGATGCGCAGAGAGACTTGAGGCATCAGGCGTGGAAAGTTAGGGAGAGCAAGATGTCTGCTTAAAGATATCAAATTTTGAAGCACATTTTCACATGGACCTTAATTGTCCTGCTGGTTGACTCTTTTTGCATAACTTTTAAAGCTTTGCTTCTCAAAGTGTGGTTGTCAGGGTAGCTGCTTTGGCATCACCTGATAGCTAGTTGGAAACGCACACTCTTGGATGCTACCTGGATTAATGAATCAGAATTTTCATGTTAGAGAGTTCCCAGGTTATTTGAATGCAGGTAACTTGAGTAGCATTGCTTTAAGACAAAGATTCTCAAATGTGGCTTCACATTAGAATCACCTGGGTACTTCAAAACTATTAGTACCTAGTTCTCAGCACCAGAGGTCCACATCAATAGGTATCAATTTTGGCCTGAATCTAATGATTTTTAACAACTCCCTAGGTACTGCTAATGTACAGCTAAGTTTTATTTATTTTTATTATTTGTCTTTTTTCTTTTTTTAAAAAATTGAAACATAATTGATTATACATATTTGTGGGGTACAGAGTTGACTATCAGTATTTGTGTACAATATATGATGATCAAATCAGGATTATTAGCATATTCATCATTATAAAACATAATTATTCTTTATGTTCATTACACAATTTCTCCTTACCTCCTCTCTTTCTCCTTTGTCATCTCTAGTGACAGTTAAATTTTAGAAACCTCTGTTTTAGTGCAATAATTCTTAAACTTTGTTGAACATCAGAATTATTATTATTATTTTTTTAAATAACAAAAGTTATACCTTTATTTAAACTGCTGTATTAGTCCACTTATGTTGCTTATAACAATGCCCAAGACTGGGTGATTTACAAAGAAAATTAAATTTATTGCTTACAGTTTCTGAGACTGGGAAGTCTGAAGTCCATCTGGTGGTGGTGACAGAGACCCAGGGGTCTCACAAAATAGTGGAAGCAGAGAGAGAAAAAAAGACTATCCTTTTTTTAAAGCCCTCAGAACCATGCCCCTGACCACCGTTTTTAATCCATTCACTAGTGCGTGGTCCTACAACCCAATCATCTCTTCAAGGCCCCACCTTACAATTGCCAAAATAGGATTTCCCACCCTGTTAACAGTCACAGGGGGAGCTAAGTTTCTAATACATAAAACTTGGGGGATACAATTCAAGGTTCACTGTATTTTGGGGGGGACATAATTCAATCAACTACAACTGCCATTGTCTCAATGGACAGAAATGGCCTTTCTTTTTTTTTTTTTTTAATTTTTATTTTGTCAATATACAATGTATATGATTATTATGNTGGGAGAATTTCATTCTTTTTTATGGCAGAGTAGTATTCCATGGTGTATGTATACCACAGTCTCCTTATCCAATCATCCATTGATGGACATTTAGGTTGGTTCCATGTCTTAGCTATTGTGAACAGAGCTATGAGACCCCATAGAACAGGGAATCCTTGACCTGTGAATTGTTTAAAAGTGTGTTTTCAAATTTCCAAGCTTGGAGATTTTCCTCCATCTTTTTGTTATTTATGTCTATTTTGATACCAATGTGGTGGAGACTGTACTCGGTATGACCTTGTTTAAATTTTTCAGAGATTGTTTTGTCATCCAGGATATGGTTTATTTTGATGCTTGATCTACAGAAATGGAGAAAAATATTTATTTTGATGGTTGCTTTTGATGAATGGAGTAATCTATCAATGAACGGAGTAATCTAAAAACTAGATTTTGTTGGTCGATGGTGTTATTCACTTCTTTCATATCTTTCTGGATTTACTGCCTAGTAGTTGTATCAGTGGCTGAGTGGGGGGTGATATGCCCCCAATTATAAATGTGAATTTGTTTATTTTTCTTTTCATTTCTATCAGTTTGTTCATTGTGTACTTTGAAGGTCAGTTGTTCCATGTGTGCATATTTCTTTTCGTTATTTCCTGGTATTTCCTCTAATGCGATTTTTTTCTTATGAAAATTCTGCTTCTTCTTTGTTTCCTGAATGCGTTACATATGAGTAGCACAAAAACAGTCAAATCATGGTTGAATTGAAACCATAGTTTGGCTATCAATACCAGAGTTCAACAAAAATTAATTAGAGCATGCTGTAAAAATCAATTGGTTTTATGGAATTTACATAAAGAGTATTGTGTATTTTATTATTATTTGTAAATTTGTGTTTGTCATCCTTTACATCAGTAAAATTAAAACAACTTTGTTTTTCAGGTATACTTGCATACGTTTTTAACATATTGGGATTGGGTTGCTAAACACTTACCAGTGGAACAGCATACAATATCTTTTGTATTTATTTTTTTCTTACTATAAAAGTATATCTTTTATATTTTAATTTATGTACTCAGGTATTTGTTTATTTTTAATTGAAAAATAAAAATTGTATATATTTATGTGGTACAATGTGATGTTTTTATATAAGCATACATTGTGGAATGATTAAAAAATATGGAATGCTGGGCCGGCCCGGTGGCGCACTGCTACAGTGTGCCGCTTGGGAGCCAGGCGGCACTCCCGCCGAGGGTTCGGATCCCACATACAGACCGGTTC
>NW_007737692.1:0-569 GCF_000696425.1 Galeopterus variegatus | reverse complement strand
AAAAGCAGACTGCCAAGCTGGGGGGTTGCTAGAGCTCCAGGGAAGAAGAAGAGAGATCTATGGACAGGCCATGATGAGAGAAAGAAAGGACTGCTCTGACCGTTTTGAGCCCCAGCCATTTCAAGGCTGGCTCTGGTGAGCGCAGGGCAAGAGCTGGCAAAAGCCATAGCTGTGCCCTTGTGTGAAGTTGGTTGGGGACTGAAGGAGAGAAGAGGGCCTTGGTGGACACCAGGCCAGCAAGACCATTAACAGGGCTCCTGTGGACTCACATTGGAGTGAGGGGCCACAGACAACGGAAAAAAGGAGCCAGTTTAAGGCCAGTGAGTCATGGCAAGGGACCAGTGTATGGCCTGTCCCATGGGAAGTGTTTGGAGTGAGGAGGTGGGGTAGACAGGCCCACGGGGGGATGGGGGGGAAACAGCATGGACAGCTGATCTGCCCTCCAGTCAGCACAGGAGCACTCAGTGGAGACTGGGCAGGAATACAGAACTGCAGGGGCTGCAGTTTGATGAAAAGACAGGCCCAGACCAGAGTTTCCACACAACCTAGGTGTGGCAGACCTCATGAGA
>NW_007737691.1:33647-50691 GCF_000696425.1 Galeopterus variegatus | reverse complement strand
ACATGCCCTCAACAGATGCATAGATACTCCCACACATGCACACAGAAACACCGACACACACGTATAATGCACACACGTGCACACAAAACATACACAGACATGTGCTCACACACACGTGCATGCACCCCCATCTTGGCGTGTCTGCAAGCATACATGCAACGGCTCAGCCTGGCAGTAAGACCGCCCTCCCAGCTTCACAGCTGCCGCACTGGGCTCCTGTGTAAGAGGGTCAGTAGCACTCTGGTGGAAGCCGATAGAGACATCACAGCCTGTGCTGCCAGATCTGCATCTGGAATTCAGTGAGGGGGTTCCTGGGGAAGCCAGGTTTTGAAGACAAGAGAAAGAGCAGCTGGGAACAAGCCTCCCCAGTGCTCCTCTGCAGGAGCCACCCGAGCTCACTGAAGCCAGGCCCACGGCCTCCGTGGCCCCCATGGCTCCTGTGAACCTGGGCAGAGGCTGCAAGGGCATGGGGTGAGGAGTGGGCAGGCAGAGCTCTGAGCAGCTCGATCCTACCAGCTGAGTCCTCCCCTGCTGTGTGCCAGGCCGGCACTTTCTACCAGGATGCAGGACAGAGCACGGAGTAAGGGTAGATTCTGAAAAAAGTACATGTTTTTCTTTGGAAAGTTTATTTGCAGATTTATGTCCAAGCATGTGTTTTTTTTTAAAACCTCAGCCAAAGGTTAGATTTCAGATATCCTCCAACTGAGTCTGTCCGTTTGATGTCCTGTTTATTTGTTTGGATTGGCCAGGCAAAAGTTAAAATAAATAAACTCTGCTCCTTTTTGGATCTTGCTGAGCACACTTTCGGACACGCGGCACGCTGGCGGCGATCAGCCTGAGAACGTGCTCTTTATGGGCGCCTGGCGGGAAGGAACTTTTCCATGTCCTCCGAGGGCCTCTGTCCTGCTGTTTCCGTGCCGGCCCCCGCTCTCAGTCAATAAGGCTCTTTCATTCACCTTCCGAAGCGGAAGGTCTGTGAAAAGCTTCCTTCGAGGTGCCCTCCGCGGTGTGGGGACCTGGCCAGGGCAGCTGCCAGCTCCTGAAGCGCGGCCTCCACGTGGGCCGGAGCAGAGTGGTGGGGCTCGGTGGTCCCGGCCTCACCTCCTGCGTCTCCTTCAGGCTGCCCATGGTTCGCGGTCCTTGCACGGGGCCGCCCTTTTGCATCCAGAGGGGAACCCGCATCTCTACTGCACCTCTCCCCTCCAGCCGTGCCCTCGCCTCGGTGGCGCTGGGGGACGGCGTGCTGATGCTGCGTTCGACACAAGGTCTTACAGGGTGGGCACGCAGAAGGCCGACCGAAGACAGTGTGGCCTCCGAAGCCTTGTTCCTCATCTGTAAAATGGGTTAACAGTAGCAGCTGCCCGGGGAGTGGCTGAGTCAAATGAGCTCCACTCGTGGGGTGCACTCAGTGGGGACAATCAACGACAAGAGGGGAGAGCCAGTCGGGAGAGCCTGCGGGAATCCACGGGTGGCGAGGACCAGGGGTCTTGAGGCAGGTACTCTGGGGCTGGGCTGGGGCACCCTCCAGGTGGCCATTGAGGGCATCACACCCACCGCGGGCTGGTCCTTTCCCTACAAGAGAGGCTGATGGGCGGCTCCAGCAGCACGAGGCATGAGACTGATGCGCTACTATTTGTCGGTTGCGAAGCTGGAACCTCAGAGACTCTGTGGCGACTAGAACTACAGGACCAGTGTCATTTAGGGTGCCCTTCAGAGGACAGGCCTTCGTGTCCTTCCTAATTGAAACCCCAGACCTGCAGCAACCCCCCGCATCCAACCTCAGCAATCCCTGGCCTGGGGCTGGGTCAAGACCTGCGGCTCTTCACGCGGAAGCTTCTAGGTCACGCGAAGCTCGGTGTGTCTCCTCTGTCTTCACTGTTTCCTGAAGGCTCACCTCCTGTCTGGCACGGGCCACACAGACTCCTGTCCTTGGGGTCAGGGCTATTTTGTGAGCCAACACCATGGAGGCAGATGCTCGGGGTATCCAGGATCTGCCCTGGCTCACACAGTTTACAAATAAAACGTGTGCCAGGTCAGGCGGACTCCATGTCTGTGACCTTCCCCTCGATGGTTTTTGGCAGAGAAGATTCCAGAAGCCTTTGGAGGAGGCTCTTTAACTCGGGAGCAGGGGCCTCCTGTGTTCATTGCAAGGGCAGGCCTTTCCTCCCTAATATTGTTGCACCAGATCTGAAGCCAACCACTCCCACAATCCCAAAACAAGCTCAAGAAATCGGAAAATGCCCCAGAGCCTGGGTTTTAGAGTCTACAGGCTCAGATGCAGCCCCAGCACCCCGCGATCCTGCAGCCAGGCCGATGCCCTGGGCCCTGCTGAGCACTCCGCCCAGACTCACGGGGGGCAGTGGCTCCTCAAGCACATGGGGTCCTGGGCTTCCTGAGCCAGACCCTGCCCAACCGAGGGGGTCCCCGCAGCTTCTGCCTTCCCCTAGCCCCTGAGGGGTTCCCCGTGTCTGACACAGAGGGAAGGCCCCCACTTCCCCAGGACACCACAGCTGCCAAATTGCTTACACTTTGTCACTGTGAGGCTGGAAGGTAGGCCACGCGACCCAGAATTCCACTCCTAGATATATACCCCAAAGACTGAAAGGAGGCATTCAAAAAAACACGTGAACACGCATGTTCACAGCAGGACAACTCATCACTGCCGAGAGGTAGGGACAACCCAAGTGCCGTCAGCAAAGAACGGTAAATGGTGTCTTTGCTGGGGAGAAATGCATCCCCCTAGGGTCCTGTACTGGAAACTTAGTCCCCGCTGTGACTGTTAAGAGGGTGGGTACTCCAATGCTGGGCATTGAAAGGCGGGGCCTTGAAGAGGTGATTAGGTGTCAGGGACTGTGCCCCGTGAATGGATGAATCCATTGATGGCCAGCTCTCTCTCACTCAGCCCGTTCTCGCCATGTGACACCCCCCATTGCTGCAGAGAGTCACCACCAAGAAAAAAGCCTCACCTGATCTGTTCCCTGGATTTTGGACATCAGACTTCCCAGCCTTTGAAAATGTAAGCAATAAATTTTGTTTCTTTATAAATTGCCCAGTTTCAGGTATCCTGTTATAAGGAACAGAAATGGACTAATGCGGTTGGACATTCACAAGTGGACATTACTGTCATGAAAAGGAATGAAGCGGGTACATACATCACATGGACAAACCTTGAAAACGTGATGCTCAGTGAAGGAAGCCAGCCACGAAAGGACGTACATTATATGATTCCATTTACATGAAATGTCCAGAAGAGGCAAATCTGTAGGGACAGGGAGAGGACTGGTGGTCACCGGGGCTGAGGGAGTGGCTGCTCGTGGGCTGGGGTTTCTTCCAGGGCAATGAAAACGTCTGGGAACTAGAAAGCGGTGGTTGTACAGTACGGTAGACGTACTAAATGTCACTGCATCGTCCACTTTAAAACGGTTAAAGCAGTAAATTTATTTTTTATGTATTTTACCAAAATTAAAAAAATCAACCCTTGACACTTAAGACTGATTTAAAATGAAAAAAAAAACAAAACAAAAACAAAAAGGAAACAAACCAAGCTTTGCAAGAGTTTCAGGACCCCATCTTGTCGGCCCATCCTCTCCCCTACCTGTGGACATGTCATGCTGCTGGGCCCTCACCTGGCCGGGATGACAGTGGCTGGGACAGGCCACGGGAGCCTGTTTTCCTTGGGAGCAAAGTCACTGCCCTTCTGGCATGAACAGGCGTCATGGGAACCTGGGCTGCCTTCCCTGCCGGAGGTGGAGGCAGCAGGCCCTGCAGCGGAGGAAGCCCTGGGGCTCTGTGCTCTGTTAGGGGGCCTCAGGCTGGCCTGGCTAAGGCCCTCCACCTCCGGGACCCTTCCCAAGCCACCCTGCCGCCCAGCCCCCTACAGCCCTGCAGCCCCCGCAATCAGAGGCGGGGGGATTACTTGTCTAATCCAGCTCCTGCTGTAACAACAGGGCCGCCTAATTGAAATGTATGAGAAACAATTAGGAGTAATTGGAATCAATTAATAGATGATTTTCTCAAGAACTTGTACACAATGTGAGACAGAATCTCATTACGATTTCCAAGTGCACGCACCTCCCCAAATCGGGTTCACACTGGGAGAGAGGGTGAGCGTGCTCTGGCAGGAGAGCCTGTGGGGGGCGTGGGGGGAGAAGGATGGACAGAGGGAGGGGCCGGCTGCGGCTCCTGAGCAGATGGGTCTGCCCGGGGGAGGGGGGGACAGGGACCCCCAAGCATGGGGCTGACCCCTCCCTCATCCTTGGAGACTCGGGGATGTCTGTGGACAAAGCAAGTCCCAGAGCACCCCCCACCCCTGCTGCCAGGGGCGTGTGCCCAGCTGACCATGCGGGGAGCCGGGTGACAGCTCACAGTTACTCCACTGGGGGAGGGAAGGCTGCTAACTGGGGGTCTATCAGCCCAGAACAGAGCACAGTGAGCCCAGGACTGGGGACCCAGGGGTGACGGCCCAGGGTGCTGGGCAGTGGGGAGAAAGGCTGTTCTCTGCCCTTCCCCACCAAAGGGGCTGTCAGCAATGCTGAGCGCGGGACCGTCACCGTCGGCAGCTGATCGGGGTCTGGACAAACGTGTTCTTCCGCCACAACGGGCTTCATTCTCAAAGAGCAAGACTCCAAGAAGCTCCTTCGCAGCCCCCGGCCCCTATTCCCATCACTTCCTAGCAGTTACTCAGTCTGCAGACACAGCCTGGAATATTCACTCATTTATCCCTTCATTTGTTCGTTCATTCAACAAACGTGCTTCGAGCCGGCTCTGTGCCTGGGGCCTCTGATTTGGAGAAATCTCTGATAGGCCATGTCCTCTTGAGGAATCCATAGACCCTGGGATAAAGGGGGGTGTCCGGACAGCCCCCAGCCTCCTTCTGTGCCCTCGGGAGGAGCAGCCGTACTCCCTAGACTCCAAGGGGGAGGCTGGTATGGGAGAGGGGGCAACGGGGGAGTTGCCCGGTTGCCCCTCTGCAATCCACATGGTACCAGAAGCCCACCCAGCTATGGGGTATGGGGGAGGCGAGGAGGCCAGGGCAGGGAGAAGTCCCCCTCCCTGGGGAAGGGTCCCCATGCTGGGCCTGTTCCAGGCTGATGGGCAGGAGCCCCTTTGCCAAGCTGAGTGGGGCTGGCGGCCCTTCCCCGGCCCTGGAGCCCAGTGGGCGGTGGGGCCTGTCAGTGAGGCGGCCTTATCACAAGGAATCGCTGCTGTTCCCTCCCCATCCAGGCCACTTCCTGTGAGCTGAAAGCCAAGCTGGGGACAAAGGGGCTGGCCCTTATCTCCTCACCCCCTGACCCCAGGCGGGCACACCCAGGGTGGCTCTAATTTCTGCCAGGAGCAGCAGGTGGGAAAGTCTCTGCTGCAGGCTGCCGAGCTCTGGGGTGGGGACTGGAGAGGCCCCTGCAGCTGTGTGCTCCGGGGTCCCTCTTTGGCCCCCCGTAAGCAAGGGGTGCCTCCACTCTGGCCAAAGATCCCAGGGTCTTCCTGAGTCTGACCCTTCCTCATTTTTGAGGCTTGGCCTTGAAGATCGGCAAAGGTTCTCAAAAAAGCCTGACCTTCCCCAGTCTGTTTGCTTCTCTAATTGGACTCACAGCCCTGAGCAGCCATTAACGGCTATGGAAGGCCAGGAAGGGTGCGTCCTGCTGGCGCAGTCTTGGGATTTGGAGCTGGGAAACAAGGGCACACCTGAGGCCCCGGCATTAGGGAAGTGCCCCCCAGGCAGCAGTGGAGACAGAAGGAAGCAGCAGCCAGGAGCCTACGCCCTGCAGTTGCAGGGGTGGGGATGGGGGTGCTGAGGGACCGAGAAGCGTGAGACTAGGAGAGGGGAGAAGCGTGCTGACGGAGGACGCGCTGTCCGGGCACGGCCACCCCGGTCACTGGGGGATTTGGGTCTGCAGACCTCGAGCCTTGCGGCTGGGCTCTGGCCATGCAGGAGTTAAACGCTGCTGTCTGATTTGACAAGTCCAAGGTGAAGTGGGTGGCCAGAAGTCTCAAAGGCATCCTTAACCCCTCTTGGCTGAGAATTCTAGCTGCTGTGCTCTGGACAGCCTCTGCCATCATCACTTGCGATAGGGATCAGAGGTGCTGGCAGAGGACTTGCATTCTTAAAGGGACAGCGAGCCCGAACCACGCCGCCCCCAACACACACCACTGCCATCCTCTGCCCTCACCCACCTCCTGGGTACATTTCCACCCAGCTGGAAGGACTCAGCCCGGTAGGCTGCAAGGCCCTCTCACTAGGAAGTGAGCCCCTTTCCCTGGCAAGGCTTATTTTCCTAGAGCCAATCACTCCAAACCTACGGGCAGGGTGGCTGGAAGCCAGGAGGACGGAGCGAGTTCACCCTGGGCTGGTGGGTGTCTGTCCTCCCGCGGGGCTGGCCCAGGCAGCCCCGGTCTGCCTTCTGTGTTCACCTCAAAGATACCAGGGTGGGCTGGCTGGGTGGGTAGATGGCAGCCCACCCAGAGCATCCTTGGACTAGGAGTGTCTGGCAATCTGGGCACCTGCAAGGGCCACTTCCCTGGCTTCCTTTTACAGTGAGGTTAGGATGGTCCTAGAGAGTGTGTCCACAGCCTCTTCCCCATTGTTACCAAGCATTAACGGGGAGCCCCCTCCATCCCTCAAGGTGTGACCTGGACAGTACAGCCAGGGTCCTGGCCCTCTTGGCTCATCATGCAGGGATACCGTTAGTCCCACTCCTGCAAAAGTGAGTGGCAAAATCCGGACAACGAGACGCAGAGCACGGGGCAGGGGGTTGCTGGGTCGGAGGGGTCCTGCTCAGAGGCTTAGCCCTTCAGGTGAAGAAGCCAGAGGAAAACCCGCTCCCCAGCCCTCATGCATGCCTGCCTCCTACCCTGGCACCACCGGAATGCCAGGTGTTCCAGGAGAACGCATGTGTTCCAGAATGGGGGCCCTGGGTGACAGGAGTCAGGGAACAGTCCCTGGGCTGCACGGTGTGGGGGTGTGGGCATACTTTGAGAGGTGACCTGAGGCCACTGCCCATGCCCAGGAAGTGTGCCCCGAGTTCCTGAAAGAACTCCATGTCACTCTGGGGTCCCACCCCATCTTGGCTCCCCAGTGACTGCTGTCAGGAGCTGCTGCACTCACACCTGGGTGAACAGAACGCGTTTTGTGCCTTTAGTGGACAGTTTGGGCGGGGCAGGGGCTGCAGGCTGTACCTTGTGTTTCCAGCAGAATGGGCCCAGGGAGAAGGGGCCCTTTCAGCACCTTGGAGAAAGGGGTTTGGTGGGAAATGTTCTCCAGCCTGGGAGGGGCTGGGGAGCTCTGCACGCTGGCGCTTGCTGCGAGCAGCCCTGCAGATGCTTTGGTTTAATGTCTCATTGAATCTGAGCAGGAAGCCTGGGCAGGCGGCATGTGTTAGCTGCATGTTTCTTGCCCTCCTACAGCAAGGAAACTGAGGCACGGAGGGGTCAGATCATGGGCCCAAGATCCCTGTGGGCTTCAGAGCCAGAGCATGGCAGTTCTGTGTGTTCCAGGGTCCTCCCAAGTACCGCCGATCGAACCTGGTTCTCTGGGGTTGGGGGGCTCATTCCAGCAACTGATAAAACAGACTCCCAGCACAAAAGTGTCCTGAAGGAAAGGACTGTGCTATAGATGTGGAGCTGGGTCCCCCATGTTGGCCGGAGGCAGGACATCTCGGCCTGTAGGGACAGGGGACCGAGTGCTTTGAACCAGGAAGGTCTCTGAATGTTTCCTACCTCCTTCCTAAGAGCCCCAGCAGTGGGGGAGAGAAGAAAGCACAGGCATGCCACTTGCCATCCCCCCGCGGAGGCAGGGCAGACACAGGCAGGGCCCTGTCCTCTAGGCCAGTGGCCCTCACCCAGGTCAGATGCTCAGGGTCCCGTGGCCAGCAGCAGCATGGTCTGTGGCAGGGCTAGGGGCAGGGCAGCACTTGGGGCACCTTGAGGCTCCTCCCAGGCCCAGTTGGCTCACCATGTGGCCCAGTGGGGGCCTAGCCTCCAGGACACTGGCGCCAGCCAACCCAGCTTCCCTGAAACGCACACCCAGACGAGGCCTCCCGACAGCGCATGCGCCAGACTCAGCCCTTCAGACTCGCCCTCCTGCAGGAGAATTCTGAGTCCCCAGGGACCCTGCTCCTTTTTCCAAGGAGTCTCTGAGAAAATCCAGTGGTTTCCAACATGTTTTCTCTCATGAACTTGTTTCTCTGCACAGCGGGCTAGATCACGCCCTGTGGGCCCTGGGCTGCAAACCCCGTTTGTGGAATGGGGGTGACAGTGGCACCTGCTTCCCAGGGCACTGCCAGCACCGGTCAGTAGGGGAGGGTAGGCAAGGGGCCATGTGGAAGGTCTGCTGAAAAGTGGGGCTCCCTCTTGAGGCTCTGAGCCCCGCTGGAAGGTTACCCTGGGCATGCAGCCATGACCCCAGGCAGCGTACGCAGGGGTCCTAGTGTCACCCCTAGGCACCATGTCCCCATCCCACTGTGCCCCCTCCCTGCCACCATGACCTCGTCCTCCAAGAAGAGTCTTAGCTGTGCCCGGATGTCTGTGGGCAGTGGCGTGTGCGGCGGCTGAGATGCTCCGCATCAGTAACCGGATCAGCGCCGGGTCAAATGACTCACTGTGGGATCACAGAACCCTGCCCAGACCGCCGCGGCTGCTGGGCCCGACCATGCGGGGGGAGGTTGAAAGGAGACTCCTGGGTGCATGATCGGGGAGGGGTGGGGTGAGGGACGAGGTTAGAGGGGATAGCTGTCCATGCACAGAGGGGGACAGGGGGCAGAAGGGTCTCGGCTGAGCTGCTGCCCTGCGGAACCCCAGGTTTCCCTAACCCGCTGCAGTGGCGCCTCTTCCTAAAGCAAAGACCTCAAAGGCAGAGTCCTGCGTGGGGTGAGGCCGCACCTGGATGTGGACTGTTTTGCCCCTGAAGTCTTACAAGGCTACCAGGGAAGGCTTGAGAGACTCCTTGCCAAGTGACAATTCAGAAAGAAAAAGAACAAGGACATAGACATGAAAAATATTTCAAATTTCAAATTCCAGTTTTGAAGAGCGTCTGGGGCCTCCCAGCCTCGCCCGCGTAATCCTCCTGGGGCAGGTCACCTGTGGGGCCCTCACGGCCTGGTGGGGACTGAAAGCCAGTTCCTGACAGCAGCGATTTCCTCTCAGAGACAGAGGACACGTTGTGCCCAGTGAGGCTGAGCATGGCTTGGTGGGGGCAGGAGACCACCTTCTCTGTCCCCAGCCCTGAGACTAAGCAGCCTCCCTCTGCCCAGGACAGACAACCGCCTGTCTGGCATCCTTCCTTCTCTCACGGCTCTGGCCCCACTCCCTGATCAGCCCTCATGGGGGCTACACTCGTGTGTGGCGATGGAGGTGCTGGGGGTGGTTCTGAGGGTTCTGCAAAGGGGAAGGGACAGGTCACCTCTTTTCTGTCAACCTTGGTTGACATCTGGGCCAGGTCAGAGATTCCAGGGCCATTTCCAGCTGTGTCTGCCACCCTCCAGCACAAGCCCTTCCCTGGAGCTGACCGTGGTCCCTGAAGGAGGTTGAATAACGTCCCTCCTAAAATTCATGTCTGCCTGGAACCTCAGAATGTGACCTTATTTGGAAATAGGGTCATTGCAGATGTCATTAGCCAAGAAGAGGCCATACTGGATTAGGATGGGCTCTAATCCAATGACCGCTGTCCTTATAAGAAGAGGCCGTGTGGAAACAGAGGCAGAGATGGGAGTGACGCGCCTACAGGCCCAGGAGCACCAAGGAGCGCCAGCATCCACCAGAAGCTGGCGCCAGGCCTGGGACACTTTCCCCAGAGCTTCGGGAGGGAACCAGCCCTGCCCACCTTGATTTGGACTCCAGGATTGTGACAGAATAACACATATTTTTCCAAGCCCCACATTTCATGGAACTTTGTCACAGCAGCCAAGGAAACGTCCTGCTGGCACCCTTGCTGGGAAACCCCTTCTAGCCGGTGGTCAGGGGCTCGGCAGGGACTGCCCAGCAGGACTTGTGTGTCCCTTGCTCTGGGGGATGGCTGGGCCCTCTGCCTCCACCACAGGACAGCCCACCCCCAGGAGGAGCACAATACCCTGCTTTTGTCTCCAGGGAGAGCGACGCTGTGGGCTGGGCCGGCTCCCCACGGCTGCGCCCACCCCGGGGCCGGCTCATCCCATCCCAGGAGCCAGCGGCCACCTCAGCCAGCCGAGTATCCTCTTACCGCCTCGCTCCTCTCTGTGGGCTGCTCATTAGAAGGGGGGCTTCACGGCTCACAGGACACGAGGTTTCCTGAGACACTCCCTGTGTCCCTCAGAGTGGATGTGGGGGTCAGGGAGTCACCACTTCAAGGGAAGCGTTTTCTTTAAGTCAGTAAATAAAGAAAAGAGGCACAGGGCCTGGAGGTGGCCTGAGCCAGCGCCAGGGAGAGGTGGCTGGGGGAGCGCAGGGGCCACACGGGCGGGATGGAACGTGTGCCCTCCCAGGTAACAGGGACTCTGCCCAGCCGTCTCGTGCACCATCCCCTGGGGACAGGGCCGTTTTCTCCAGCACTGTCCAGGGACACTGTCCCGGGCGGTGACAGAATTGAGGGGGACAGCATTCTGCTTTAGGTTTTATGTCCCACGGACTCAGATCTGTTTACCCTCCTAGTCTCGTGCTAGGGCCTCAGTGTGTGGGTAAAGGCCACCGTTTGTGCACCATCCCCTGGGGACAGGGCCGTTTTCTCCAGCACTGTCCAGGGACACTGTCCCGGGTTGTGACAGAATTGAGGGGGACAGCATTCTGCTTTAGGTTTTATGTCCCACGGACTCAGATTTGTTTACCCTCCTAGTCTCGTGCTAGGGCCTTGGTGTGTGGGTAAAGGCCACCGTTCAGTTAAGAGGCCGGTGTCCCGGGAGGGCCTCAGCTGTCCAGATGGTGTCACGGGTGAGGCTGTCCGCTTTTGCCCTTGGTGACGAGGCAGCAGGAGAGTCTTTCAGCAGGGAATGAGTGAGCGAGTGAATGAATGAATAAGGGACCTGTGCCCTGGGACCCTCCCCCAAGCTGGCAGCATTATGGAGTGTATATGGGGAGATTGTTTGGAGGCGGTTGGAAACATCTAGAAAGGGTTCGTGAAGGCCTAGGATGGTGGGACAGGCAGGCAGGGCAGGGTGTGGGAGCCCGTGGTGGCGGTGGCCTCAGAGAGGAGGGGAGGGAGCCTGACAGGGCGGCGCAGCCCTGCAAATCGAGTCCCCTATGTGGGTGCCTTGTTACCCCCAGGTCCCACCTTGGGTGTCCTGCTCTGTACCCCCTTTGCAGAGTAGCCAGGGAGAGACAGGGACGCCAGAGCCGCGGTGCTGTGCCTTCCTTCTCTGCTGGCAGGAGGGGTGTCCAGGACTGGCCAGTCCCCCCGGGCGTCTGACTCCAGAGCTCCCCCCAGTCAGTAGATCGTCCTCCCACCCCGAAATGGAGGGAGGACGGTGACCCTCCCTCCCCGGGAAGCCCTGTTCTCTCCTCTCCCCAGTGAAGAGGCTGTTCCTGCTGCCTCCAGGGGCACCAGGACCAGCCCTGCCCGCCACCCATCAGCCTGCCACGGAGACGGGCACGGGCAGAGGTGGGGGAGCAGCAGAGGCTCTCTAAGCTGAGAAGGTCTCTTTGACATCATTACATAAGCTGTCACATTGTTACACGTCCGGCCAGGAGTTGTAAATACTCGGGGAAAAAGCCCTCTTTGTTGACGAGGTTCTGGGATACGTGGCCTCGCAGTTTTTACTGCTCGGGATTAAGAGGAATCAGGCCTGCTGGAGAGTCTGGCTGTCCCAGGCCGTCCTGAGCCCTTGACGGTGCTTCCTCTGCCTGTGTGCGTTGGTTTCCAGTCCAGGCAGTGGGGAGCTGGGGTTCTCCAGCCTGGGACTCCCGCGTCCACGGTGGCTGGCGGGGTGCCCCTGGGCCTGCACGAACTCTCTTCTCCCCCAGTTGGTTCGTGTCTCCGGCCTCCCTGGGGGCTCCAAGACTGCAGCCCACTCCCAGGAGTGGGAGGAAGATGCTTTCCCAGGGCGGCGGGGGCCAGGGCTGCTGGGTTGGCTCCGAGGCCCGCGGACATTCCCAGGTCTGGCCGTGAGCGCGGCACAGCGGTGCAAGCTCTGCGTACACCACGCCTCGCCGGGGCTGAGCCCTCTCATGTGTTTC
This sequence comes from Galeopterus variegatus, assembly GCF_000696425.1. Classification (NCBI taxonomy): domain Eukaryota; kingdom Metazoa; phylum Chordata; class Mammalia; order Dermoptera; family Cynocephalidae; genus Galeopterus; species Galeopterus variegatus. Next base: position 38,556 of record NW_007737691.1, on the reverse strand, counting down.
TGAGGCGTCCCACGCCCGCGTGGTCAGACTTTGAAAGTCACCTCGTACATGCCTGTGCCTTGTCATGCCCCACCTCACAGTTTGCCCCATCTGTGCCACAGGGTCCCAGGGTACTTGTGGACCAGACCCTGACATTCTGGAGAGCGAAGTCTCCAGACCTTTATGAATTCCCCCACTTGAAAAGATGACAATGGGGTATTATTTCCCCCTCAGATGCAGAGTGCATTCACAAAAGTCACACGGACAACCACAAAACGGTGCCTATCAACGCTGGGATGTCGCCGAAGCTGACTCAGCCGTGAAGTGCAGGCCGGACAGTTGAGTCACGGTCAAGTTTCCTGAGAACTGGTGGCCACGGACAACAGCAGGGACCCACCCACAACACGGTCAGTGCCCACGGTCTCTGAATTCACTGATGCTTAGAAAACGATTTGTTTATTAGAAGAGACAACCACAGCCAGCAAGTAGGAAGTCCAGAATGCCACAAACTCCCACTTTTTAAAAAGAAGATAAAACTGTCTTTCATCTTCCCTGGCTGCGACAGCGCGGGAAATGAACAGGGTGGGGGCTCCGCAGCAGCGTGGAGCGTCCGGGTGGAAGGCAGACACACGGACAGGAGCTCACGACGCCAGTTTCTGGGTGACAAGACGCTCCCCCGACTAACGGGTAGCATCTCGGGGGGGCAGCTCTGTCTGAGGCCCCCAGTGCAGCCCCCAGGCACCCCAGATCAGACAGAAGCCTGGACATGCAGGACAGACACCCTCTAAATACAGTGGCTCCCCCTTGCCAGCCACAAGGGGTGCGGCCAGCCGAGGAAGCGTGAGGGACCTGCCCGTACACTCACAGGTCCCCCTCCCCAGGCCATGGTGGCTGGAACTGAGAGCGGCCCAGGAGCCTCGATTGTTTTTAAATTCTGTTTTTACAAGGAGTGTGAGATTTATAGGCTCTTGAGGGGAAGAAAATGATGTAACTTGAGTCAATCAACAGACCGTTTATTCCGGCCCCGCTTCCTCTTGTCCCTGAGCCCTGGAGGATGCAGCGAGCCTCCGACTTTGCAGAAGGCCACCCACCACCCAAGCTCAGGCCCGCCACAAGCAAATACAGCCCCCACTCACACGCATGCACCTTATGTGCAGACAGCACACGCACACATGCAGTCCACATACAGACACTCACATGCACGCATGCGCCCCAGGTACAGACATGTACACTCACACATGCACTCCACGTACAGACATGCACACTCACACATGCACCCCACATACAGACACGCACATGCACACGTGCACCCCAGGTACAGACACACACTCTCACATGTGCACCCCACATACAGACACGCACTCTCATACATGCACCCCACATACAGACACACACATGCACATATGCACCCCAGGTACAGACATGCACACTCACACATGCACCCCAGGTACAGACATGCACATGCACACGTGCACCCCAGGTACCGACATGTACACTCACACATGCACCCCAGGTACAGACATGCACACTCACACATGCACCCCAGGTACAGACACGCACACTCATGTATGCACCCCCCCATACATACATGCACATGTACACATGCACCCCAGGTACAGACACGCACACTCACACATGCACCCCAGGTACAGTCATGCACACTCACACATGCCCCCCACGTACAGACATACATACTCATGCATGCACCCCCCATACAGACACACACATGCACACATGCACTCACACTTACAGACACGCACACTTACAGACACACGCACCCCACATACATACACACATGTGTACGTGCAGTTCACATACAGATACACACACTCACACTGCTCACACATATGTGCACCTCACAGTTCACCCTCTTGCTCCCACAAAAAAACACACACTAAAAAAAATGCATGCTCGCACACAGCTACACATACATGTACCTGCACACTTAGTTCATATTCACATCCATACACAAATACACCCACTCATACACACACACACACACCCCACGCAGTAGCCTCACACACACACACACACACACACACACACACACACACACAAAATGCATGCTCGCACACAGCTACACATACATGTACCTGCACACTTAGTTCATATTCACATCCATACACAAATACACCCACTCATACACACACACACACACCCCACGCAGTAGCCTCACACACACACACACACACACACACACACAGAGTTCTGCACCCAGGCCCACCCCGGCCGTGCATCTTGGGGGGAAACCTCCGCACACACCTCACACTCTTCCCTCCCCCAATTTCCCTGCTTTCTCTTTCCTTCGTGAAAATCCCCTGGTGTCACACAAAAGGCCCTGAGCTGCTCCTGTGGTGAGTGTTGAGGGTAAACCACAATGTCTGGCCTTTGCCCTCCTGGAGTGCTACAATCAGGCCCCAGGAGGAAGCGCAAGGTGGTCACCTCCCTGAGTGCTAGGCTGGGCTGCCTGGCCAGGGGGTGGAGGAGGTAGCAGGCAGGACATGGCAGCAATGTCCCCTTGAAACCGCTGCCCTCCCCGGGACCTGCCTTGCCCGCTCCTGTCAGCAGTCTGCAGGTGTAGCTCAGTAGCTCTTCCTGTCCCAGCAGTGGCTGGGGTGGGTGGGCTGGGACTCTGAGTCACCTCACATGGGGATCGATGTAGATCAAAGAACTTTGTCTTATCTCAGGAGGACCTTTGTGCCTGGCCGGGATGGATTCAGCAGGAAGGCCCCGGACTTTCTCACAATGCCAGGCTTTTCTTTAAACAGGCAGGTCTGCATTATCGATTCCTCTTCTCTCCCCGCTCCCTGTCAGGGGGACAGACGCAGACTTTGTGTCCTGAGATGATAATAAGAGTGACCTGGGTCACCTGGAAAATGAGCCTGCTCTCCAAGGACAGGGGTTACGGCCACCCACAGTCCCTTCACCTGCCTGCTTCCTGTTGCTGTGCCCCCTGGAGGCAGCCCCCAACACAAAGCCTTTGCAGAGAATGACCCGACACACAAGCTCACCCACACCCACAAACACATGGCCCCCATGCACACAGGCGCACACACAGAGAATGCCACGCACCTTTGCATTAGACCCAAAGGTGCAAACCCCAATGCCTCACACTCAGATTCCAGGGACCTGCCTTGTCCTGGCAGAGAGCAATTTCTTTTCCTGTCTTGGCCCAATTTACGTGTCTTGTAATTTGGCATATGTGGGTTATTTTATGATGGTGCTGCAATACAGCTAGCTAATCATAGACGGTGCCTGGTGTACACTCTGCCTGGTTCTGCCTGGTTTCTTCCAGGAAAAGGGAAGTAGGTCTCTCAGAAGGCCATACCAGGAAGCCGTGGTCTCCCGCCCTAAGCACCCTTTTCCAGGGGACAACTTTGCTAATCTCTCCCTTACAGTCACCCACCATGTGTGGCCAACATCTTGCTGACTGGAACAATGGCCACCCCCTGGGGCACTCAGTCATGCTCCCCAGATGCTGGAACACCCATCAGTCTAACACAGCTGGTCCTGGCTTGTCTTCTTACTAATGTGGGCAGAAGACTCCAAAGCTCTGTGGGAGAAGCACACATCTGCCATGGACAATGGATCCCAGGGCCAAAGACTCCTAGACCGGCAGCCAGCAGACCTGGACTGAACCTCAGCTTTGCCCCTGATGTAAGGAAGTCATTAGTATCCCCAGGCCTCAGTTTCCCCAATCAGGCAGCACAGTAGTACATTAAATGAGTGCCCTGATACCTTTCCACTCTCCTTCTGTCCGTGGAGCCAGGAGCCAGCCAGCAACATGCTGATTCTCAGCCCCATTCAGGGAGGGCTTTTCTTCCCCTCTGCCCCCGCAGTCTCCCTGCAGCCTGGTTTGAGGGCCTCAGATGTCTTCCTCAGCTCTGCTGGAACCAGGAGGCAAAGTGTGGCCCCGTCACCCTGCATCATCCACCCCCTGCCCCAAGGCCAGCCCTCCAAAGACAGAGATGGCCAAACTTTTTAGAATAAATGCCCAAGGATGTCAGAAGAAAATAGTGACTTCAAATGTTGAGACTTGGTGCCAGCTCCTAATCTCTCCCTTGACCTTCAGAGGGAAGAGGAGGTTCCCACACTCCAGATCTGACACACATCAATAGAGAGGATAGCAGGGAGGACTGGGCTGTGGCCTTTGGTGCCAGCTGGACCTCACACCTCCACAGTCCCCAGTCATGCTAGATGCCATCTGAAAAGTGGTTTTGTTCCCCAGGTTCTGAAAGCACATTCCCCTCCTGACTTAGCAACAACTTCCCCAGCAGGGAGTCAGAGCAGGATGCACTGGGTTGGAATTTCTAGATGTCACTCCAAATGTCATGCCATGTTTGTAGCCATTTGCAGCATTAAAAATGTAAATGAATTAATTACAGAGCTCAGGGGCCTTTATTTTTCATTCACAGTTGCATTTTTCCTAAGAAAGTGGGGAGAGTTCTGGCAGTGAGCTCAACTCCCTTGGCGTTTTTATTACTTTTTATTGTTACAAATCTTTCAATAAGCAGGGGGGGAAACCCTCCTTTTTGGCATGCCTTAAATATCCAGAGGATGCTCAGAATTTATAATTTTATTTTTGTTACTTGTAATTTGGATATGTGGTTATTGAGATTTGCCACCGTGGGGAAGTTCAAAGGTCACCACAAGGATTTGTCTGGCAAAGAAACAGCGAAGAATCTCAAATACACACGTGTGTGTGTTCATATGCGTGTTGAAGCGACCTTTCCTACACCCTCCACTTTAAGTTGTAGATGAATAAGAAGAAAACAAAACAAAAAAAGGCCATGAAAAAAAGCAAATTTGGGGCCGGCCTGGTGGCGCACTGGATAAGTGCGCCGCTTGGGAAGCGCGGCGGCGCTCCCGCCCGAGGGTTCGGATCCCACATACAGACCGGTTCCCGCTCACTGGCTGAGCGAGGCGCGGG
>NW_007737691.1:22843-32735 GCF_000696425.1 Galeopterus variegatus | reverse complement strand
TTCCTGGTGACACTGCATCACTGGTTCCTGGCGACACTGTGTCACTGGTTCCTGGTGACACTGCATCACTGGTTCCTGGCGACACTGTGTCACTGGTTCCTGGTTACCCTGTACCATCGATTCCTAGTTATACCACATCAGTGCTTCATGGCTACAGTCAGCTGCCCTTCCCAATTCCTCCCCTTCCTGGCTCCCTCCCAGTGCTCAGCATATATTGTTGGAATTTAATAAGCACCCACTCTTTCCTGGAAGCCAGAGAGATGTGCAATTGAGACCTGAGGGTCCTGGAACTCTTCGAGGCTAGACCCCACCCCGGCTGGGGAAAGGTTTCTGCAAAATGCAAGGCTTTCTGCCCCACCCCCACCCCGCGCATGGGGGTAAACCCCGTAAGTAAAGTGGAGAGAAGCACTAGAAAGAGTTTCAAAAGCTGCACTGTGGCCCTGGACTTGCTACTTTAATCAGAGCTGAAAGGTCCCTCCTGCCCCCACCCGCGCTCAGTCCGTGACAGATGATTCCTGCCTGAAACGTTTAAAAAGCAAGAGGAGAAGCTCTTTATCTGTGTGGCCTGAGCCCGTTTACCCCAGGAGAAAGGCCCAGCCCCTGTCCGGCTGAAAGCCTCGGCTTGTTCTCTCATCTGATGGATGAAAGGAATTTGGAAGCCTGATACTGTCCCCTGAGATGTCATTCAAATCCTCAGATACCTTCTGCAGGCAGGGCCACCGCCACTCGGCCGACGCATCTTTTTGCCACCCCCCCCCCACCTCATTCATTCCTGGCCCCTCACCTCGGAGCCAGCTCTAATCAATACAAAGCAGAGTGACCTGGGGGAGTCTCCGATCGGTAGGCCAGGAAAGTAAAAACATGATTAGGAACGAGGTCGCCGGGGCTGCTCTGAACTGGAGCTCTTTGAAAGCAGCCTGGGCAGATCGGCTTTCCTTCATAGGGGGGGCTCCCTGTCAGTTTTCATGTAAAGTAAAAAGACGGAAAATGCAAAAGACAAAACCTCTCAGGCTCCTCCTCTGCAGGCTGCTCTATGTTCTCTTGGCTCATTAAAAAAGCACAACAAAGAACAACAACTTGTTAAGTGTTTCCTCTTAAAAAGAACAAAGAGGAAGCCGCAGGTCTGAATGGTTGTTAGGGATGGCGCATAAACGCGGCCCTGTCCTTCAGCGAGACACTCTTCCCTGCCAGCCCGCCTTCGTCTTGTTCCAAACTCTCCTTCCACCGCCAGCCCCCACCCCTCCCGATAATAATTCAAGCGAACTTTAAAATCGATCGATGCAGCGTCCCAGGGTGATAGATTTGCTCCTCTTCCTGAAATTCAAATATAAATCCCCCAGCCTTCTGCAAAGTAACCGTGGCAGCTTGATTTATTTGGGCTGCTGCAGAGCTGCCCTGTAGACTTTCAAAAACTTGGAAAGGCAAAGAATGCAGGGAGAGGGGGGGAGGGGGCGGGGGGAGGGACGAAGCGTGTCGGGGCAGAGAGGCTGGAGCGAGTGTCTCCCGGTCGACGACCACGTCCAGCCCTGCTGGCCTTCCAGGAGGGGGCTTTCCTCGTGCTGGGGAGGGGGGCAGGGGTTTCGGCCAGAGCTGTGCCATGCACTCGGTCAATCCATCTTTCCCCGGATATGGCTAATCCGCACATTTCTCTCCTTGTGTGATGTTACCACCGCTTTATCATAAATGGGCTATGAAGACATTTGGAGCCGCTACTGCTGTAATCTACCCAAGATGAACAGGGGCGAAGGCTGAAAGAAACTCCCCGTTTCCTGTCCCATCTGTCTGCCAGACTGCGGCGGCAGGTCAGGGACATCCTCCCTCCAGGCTGGTAATTGCAAAAAACGAAGCAACTGAACCCGAACCAGAAGATCAAAGAACTCAGGAGAAGAGGAGGAGGGGAGGGACTTTTCTCAGAACAAGCTGGCTACGGGGGCGAAGGCGATTAGGGGAAAACACAACGGCGCACAAACCCCAACCTCCCTTCATCAACAGAGCGCGCGGGCTTGGCGCATGAAGTTTGCTCCTGCAACAAAGCAGCACGACTGGGCAAGGGCAGTTTGGGGGAAGACACCACGAGGCTGGAGGGCTCCAGAAGCTCTCTTGGTCCTTGTCCTGGCCCCCTCTGGCCCGCAGGCTCTCTAATTAGCCACCACACAGGAACACGGACCCTCCAGCCTCTGCACTAAGTCTCTCTCTCTCTCTCTTTCTAGAACCAATTTAAAACAGTACTCTTGGGCACAACAGGGTTGAGAAGGGCCACCAAGAGTGGTGCTGAGTGGCTAGGTCACTCCAATCTCGGCCCAGACACACGGGCTCCTGTCCCTGCATGTCCATCCTCTCCCATCCCCCAGGTCATTCCTGTCACCCTCTGAGCTCCTGCACCCAGACTCCCCAGGCCGCCCCAGGACCCAGGCGTTTCTTCTTTAGATTGAAGAGAAGGTGGCTTGGGCCTATTTCATGTTCCTGACTCCATGGTGCAGAGAGAGACCATTACAGGGCAAGGGTTGCATGTCCCTAAAAATGTGATGTCCGACGCGGGGTGACTCATTGATCACGTCTTATATTCAAATGGATGAAACTCTGCAAGCAGCCAGTGTTTTCCCCACAATGCGCAGTAAATCGTCGCGGGAGTGCTAACAGCGCTCACATTTTCTCCTGCTAATGCTTCCTGTCTCTGGACGCTGGGCCGGGGCCAGGCTCGCTGCATTACAAGCTTTCCCGCTGGAGGAGCGAGGCCTCCAGGCTGCGTTCCAGGTACAACTGGCAGCTAATGCCTTCACACATTCGCAAATCCCAGGCCCGGCCGCGCGGGAGGCAGCCGGGGTGTGCCCGGGGTCAGCGGATCGCAGTGCTCAGAAGCCGGGGAGTGACTCTGGCCACACAGCCTCTGCGGGCCAGGCCGGGCGGGGGGCTGCGGTGGAGGACCCTTGAGGGCTTCAGCACAGCAAGCCCAAATGAGCTACTTCTAATTTTGGAAAAAAGTTTCCATTCACATTTTATTTTCTTTCCACTCTGTGTCTCTCGCCTGAGCAGCTTTGTGATGCACTGAAATGCTCCTTGTCTCCCTAACCTCCGTGGAGCTCTTTCAGTTTTCACGAGCAGCCCGGCTCCCTTTCCTCACCAAGGTTTCTGGAAAGCTCAGCTCAGCGTTTGGAAGCTGCTCTCTTGCTTTCTGACTCATGGCTCCGGAGATGACTAATCCTGACAGGATCGTGGACCCAGCTCCGGCGGTTCCAGAGGCAGAGCGGAACTCGATGCGTGCTGCATGGACAGCCAGCGGTTACCTTCCCGCTCGACGATTGCTCCGGCCTCCATGTCAACCTCCCGTGGGCACGAGGCCCGTGGACGAGGCGGCGGAAACCACAGCCTCTACATCACTGACTCAGCAGGAAGGGCATCGCGGCAGCAGGCAAGGTCGTCCGTCGTCTGTGCTTCCCTTAGGAACACAGTCGCATGTGGCGTGTGATGTGTGGCGTGTGACGTGTGTGTGCATGTGTGCACGCGTGTGCCTTTTGAAAAGCCTTTCTCCCCATGTTAGGATCACACGCGTCCAAAATCCAGGCGCACTTTTCAGAAGTTATTTCTGGAAAAATGTTGAATCTTATACCAGCAATAAAAGGAAAATACTGCCACAGCCAACATAAATGTCTGTTTGGAACATGCTTGGAAATCACTGGAATGTTTGTGTAAGTTTGAAATTCCAGCCCTTGGTGCAGAGCAGCTTGGCCGTTGCTGGGTTTGCAGAGAAGGATGGACGGTCCCTTCCTGCAAACCCCTCACTGAGTTGGCATGTTTGGTGAACCCAACCTGCTGACGCTGGGCTCCCGATGGGCCTGTGGTGCTTCCCACTGAGGGAATTGCTGAGGTCAGATGCGACAGAGCTTGGGGGCTGGGCTTTGAGGGTGCAGCGGGTAAGGGTGGGCGGCCAGCCTCCAGGACAGGCCTCGGAGGAGAGTGGGGCTGCAGTCTTGTGCCACATGCAGTCTGGTATCCCAGTGTCTGTCCTGCTCCTCACGTGGCTGCGAGCGGGTAAGGGTGGGCGGCCAGCCTCCAGGACAGGCCTCGGAGGAGAGTGGGGCTGCAGTCCTGTGCCCCATGCAGTCCGGTATCCCAGTGTCTGTCCTGCTCCTCACGTGGCTGCACCCAACCTGGCCAGGCTGCAGCTCCTGAGTACTGGGACCACCTCCCAGTCTGGCTCACTGTGCTGACCACAGGCTCTGGCAGAGGTGGGCACAGGAATGAGCCCAAGGGCTGAGGATGCCGATGGCACCATAGCTGTCTGCTGGGTGCCCGAGATGGGCCAGGCCTGGCTCTTGCCTTCTGAGCACTATTTCATTTAACTGCAGTGAAGTCACGGGGAAGCCAACATTGTCACCCCATTTCATACATGGGCAGAGCTCAGGGCAGCACATCGGGGGGCAGCCAAGCTGGGGTGTGAACCTACTGCCTGCCTCCTGGGCCTGCTCTGGAGTCTTCTCAGGCTGTTTTCTTGGGGGCTCCCTGAGCATGTGGCCTGGGTGCTGCCACCCTAGAGCTCTGGACAGAGGCCTCAGGAGCTGACCTGCATGGCTGGGGAGGGGACTCTGCAGAAGCTGGTGGCTTTGCAGCCCCTCTGGCCCCAGGGGTAGGGGGCCACATGGGCTTCTGGCCTTCTGGTTCTGTCTGGGAGGCAGAGCTCCCTCAGGTCCCGAGTCGTAAGAAGGACTGAACCTAAGCACTCATGGTAGGAGGTGGGATGGAACCGGATGATTTTCCTGGGATGAGACCAGTTTGCGATGCCTTCGGGTTGGGCAGACCTGGGCTCATGTAGCTCCCCTTTCTGGCTGTGCCACCTGGGCATGCTCCCGAACCTCTCTGTGCATCTCAGATTCCCCATCAGTTAGACGGTCAGTGAGAGGGTTAAATGAAGAAAAATCTGCACCACGCTTGGCCAGCTCTTTGGCCATAAGTGGCCCTTGATCATTTCTCTCTCCCACTGCAGCTCTGGGCTTCCCTGAGACCCACCCGCTCTGGGGCTCCGTGGCTGGGAATGTTTCCCCAGAGCCAGGATCCTGCGTTGGAGCCATGGGCACAGGATAGGAGGGGGGCACCGCTGGAGGGGCAGCTTTCCAGGCAGTTTTGGGAAGAAATAAAATTCCATTCAGGAAAAAAAAGTGGCCTTGGCTTTTCCTGTTTGTTTCCAAAAGTGAAAGAAAGCAAAAGAGCAAACACGGACAAGCTGAGCCCATTTTGGGGGAAGAGGGAGGAAGGCGCGTCCCTTAGGATGGCGGGAGACCCGTGGCCATTGCGCTACGGGAGGGTCTGGCTTTCACTAGTGGGAAGTGAGGGCCCAGCCTCAGGACAGGGTTCGGACCCCCAGCCCCCCTTACGGTAACTACTTCGCCACCCGGCTGCCCTCACCGTGCACGGCGGGCACCCTTGAAGCTGGGGTTCCCCGGGGCCAGGTTCAGACGAGGACTGTCTGCATCCACAACCATGCTGGGGTCACACACACACGTGCAAGCATGCACATGCATGCACACACACACACTTACACACCTGCAAACATGCTCACACACACGCATACATGCCACACAGGGACCCTCCTCCCTGGGGCCATCTTGGAGGCTCTACAAAGAGTTGCCAGAGAAGTTAAAGGGCCAGAGAGAGTGGGCAGAGGAGGAAGGAGGCCAGGGGTGGGGCGGGATGCAACAACCAGGCCTGCATGGTGAACAGGGCTTGAGGCTGGGCTTGTGGATGGAACTGGGGACAAGGCGACCCAGCGGGTTCACGGTCAGACACCCCCCAGCGTGGCCTGGCTGGGCCGCTAAGCAGTGGCAAGGCCCCCGCAGGCTGTGATGCCCAAAACAGGCCAGAGCTGGGAGGACGAGGCGCAGGGGCCACTGCTCCGTGAGGCTGATGTCCCCTGAAAAGACTGTGCGGGGTCGTGGTGCTTAGCAGAGGGGAGGGCATGTTGGGTGCAGCAGGGTCTTCTCAGGGAAGAGGAGGTGGGACACCCAACTCCCTGGGCTGAGGGCANCAGAGAGAGTGGGCAGAGGAGGAAGGAGGCCAGGGGTGGGGCGGGATGCAACAACCAGGCCCGCATGGTGAACAGGGCTTGAGGCTGGGCTTGTGGATGGAACTGGGGACAAGGCGACCCAGCGGGTTAACGGTCAGACACCCCCCAGCGTGGTCTGGCTGGGCCGCTAAGCAGTGGCAAGGCCCCGCAGGCTGTGATGCCCAAAACAGGCCAGAGCTGGGAGGACGAGGCGCAGGGGCCACTGCTCCGTGAGGCTGATGTCCCCTGAAAAGACTGTATGGGGTCGTGGTGCTTAGCAGAGGGGAGGGCATGTTGGGTGCAGCAGGGTCTTCTCAGGGAAGAGGAGGTGGGACACCCAACTCCCTGGGCTGAGGGCAGAGGAGAGGCCCATGCTCAGGGCACTCCCTGCCTGCGGGCCCCGTCACAGGGTGCCGTGCACGTATTATCTCAGTTTACCTCCCCTAGGAAGCTGCCACGGAGGTATTAGCTTCCATCACGATGCCCATTTTACAGATGAAGAAACTGAGCTTAGAGAAGGTGTGACCCTGCGGTTTGTGGGAAAGTCTCAAACTGACAGGGACGGGTATATGTGATCGTACCCTGACTTTTTATTTAAAAACCTGCAATGCACATGAAAAAATGACTAAAAAGAAGTAAAACTGGTGTGAGGCACAAACAAAGGTGCATACACTGGGTGAGGCTGGGGTCTGAGGAGACCTCTTACTGCAGGGTCAGGCTTGCTCTGGGTGGTGCCCTCAATCTCTGCGTGGCCACGGAAAACAGGGACTGGCCAGCCACGGGGAGAGGCTGCTCTGGGTTTTTCCAGGGAACCTGCGGCCCGCTCCCTGGGGGTGGGACACACTCAGCCTCCTTGGGCCCCTGCAGCTCTGCCGAGGGGAGGCCTCCAGCAGGGGCAGTCGCTGTGGGGAACTGCGTGCTTCCAGAAGCTTCTGTGCCTCGCCCAGTGCGACCTCAGCCTCCAGCGTCAGAGTCCCATGTTCAAGGGCAACCTCTCACATGGGGCACGCTGGCCCTGAGGGGAGGGGGAGTGTCGTGATGATAAAAGTGATGGTTTCAGCTCACACTTATCTGGCATCTTCTCCACGCTGAGCACAGTCGCCAGCTCTGTCTTCTCACAGTCCTCGCCACGTCTCCATGATATTTTACAGAGGAGAGCCGGAGCTGGAGAGGTGAAGAAAACTGCCCGAAGCCACAGAGCCGGCGGGCGCTGGTCAGGGCGGAGGACTCTGAAGCCAACAAACGCTCCCCCTGTCCGGGAGCAGGTGGCCGGGCCCCGCCCTGCACCGTGGGGCTGGGCTGGGGGTGACGGGCTGGGGTCCTGCACCCCGGGGAGAACTTCTCATCAGTGCACCAGGGAATTCGTCTGATGACCAGAGACAGGTTCTATCCCTGGGATCCCCACCATCATTGCTCCAAGGCAGCCGAGGACAGATGTCACTGTCACAGACGGGGTTGCACCCCTGGGAGAGGGCAGGTAGAAGCCCCTTTCAGCACAGAAGCCAGGGTGAGGAGGGAGGGAGGGAAGGAGGACAAAAGGCCCGGAGTCCTCGGTGTTTCTCCATCCTTGGGGCAGAAGCCTGGGGTGGAGGGGAGTGAGGGGCTGGAGCCCATGCAGCAGGATTTGGGGAAAATAAGGGGTCTGGGGTGGCTCATTATTTCCCCAGGAGGAGCCCTGGAAAATTAAACCCATAGAGAATGTCTGGGTGCCCCTGGGATCTGCGCATCCCGGACCCCCCCATGTTACTTCGCCCTCTGTGCACCAGGCACCCCCTCGTCTCGGCCGTCACTACCGTATGTTCCACTTCCTTCCATTACTAGGCGCTCAAATCACCAATTTGACAGAGGAAACCGAGGCACAGAGATGTTAAGGCACCTGCCGAAGTCACACAGCCAGGAAGTAAAGGTTAGAGACAAAGCAGCAGTGTGGCCTGAGCCCAGACCCGGAGCCAAGCTCGGAGGGCAGCGTCTGGGAGCCCGTGTTTGCTGCTTCCTCGGAGCGGCGAGAAGATACGGCAAAGGCCAACCCGAGCCGGAGGCTGGCATGCGACAGGTGCACTGCTTTTCAGGAAAACCAGGCATGAGGAGACACATTGGCAAACCTGAGAAGAGGGTGGCGATCATGTGTACCACACAAATTGACTCCCCAACTGGACGGGAAGACCCCACCCTACCCCAGCAAACGCTTCATGCTCCGAGTTGCCGACGTCCTGGTGGGAATACAGGGGCCACTCACAGGCCACCAGCAGGGCCTGGTCTGCAGATGCCACCGAGTACCGAGTCCATGGGGGGACCGAGGGGCTTCCTGGGATGAGGGGCTTCTGGTGCTGAAACTGGAGGTCCTGGGCCAACTGAGACAGCTGCTGGCCCTACCGAGGGCACACACAGTGGCAGGCAGTCCCAAACCGGGCAGCACTGGGCTGGAGGAGGGAGCGGCTGCCGGGTGGGCTGCTCTGCCTGACGCTCCGTGGAAAGGCACACAGGACCACGTGATGTGGCCCCCGGGACCCGAGGTGAGTGGGGATCTGCAGGGGAGGTTCAGGGCTCTGAGAGCTCGGAGTTGTGGGGGAGGCCATGTGGCAGCTGCTGGTGTCTGACTTCCCCTCTGTGGGAAGTTTCACACATGTCCCACCCATGGGGGGGTCACCCAGCTGGACAGCCACAGAGCAAGGATGGTTATACAAAGCTGAGCGATGCCACCCTGAGACAGGATTCCCAAGACTTCCAGGAGTCCTGGGGTCTTGGATTAAAAAGACACACACATCCCATGTGAAATCGTGCTGTGTTTGGGACATAAGCTCGGTGAGAACAGACACCACAAAGCGCGTCTTGGGGGACACGTGGCAAGAGGCAACAGGCTCTGTTCTCCTGGGACATTTTCTCTCCAAAGCTTCCCAGGCCGAGCGGCTCTTGCTACAAGTGTGTGTGGCCTGGGCATGTTCTCCTGCAGGTTTATCAGTGGGCAGGGGAGTTGGTAGGGAAACGTGGTTCAGATTCCAAAAGGCACCTTTTGGGGTGAAAGCGGCTGGCAGCGGTGGACAGTGGGACACGCACCTGGGCTTATGATATTGTTCTCAGGGTGACTTGGGGGCATCGTGAGCACCACATGGCTCTGGGTGCTTCTCCAGCCTGACTGGGGGTGGGGGCAGGAGTGACACTTTCTATGCTAACAAGAAGGGTTAGCATCAGATCCCTGTAGAAACAGTGGAAGCAGGAGGCGGGAAACTAAGTTCCAGACACAAATAGAAGACTGTGGCAAAATCCTTGAGCTTTAAGAAGTAAACTCACGCAGCCCTTTAAAAATACGATTCTGTTACAAATTTGGACTTGAGACAGAAGCATTGTGGAAGGAAGGGCGCATCCACATAAATTTCCAAATCATGGATACGTCAAATACTGGGAAACCTCGGTCATGCAAACCCCGATCCATTCCTTATCCCTGAAGCCTGCTGGGTGGTGTCTAGAGTCAGAAATGACAATGCCCTTCAGTTGTTTAACTTTTTATTTCCTCCTTCATTATTACTGAAGCTGAAACACCCAAGAGGACACCCCGAGTTATCTGAAACAAGCGTATTACATGTCGTAAGGATCAAACGTAGCCAGGCCAAGGAGACTCTCGCACACGTAGCTGGCACAATTCGCAGTGCTGGCAAAGATGTGCAGAAACCCTCGCCCACCGCTGGCGGGACATAAAATAGCGCAGCCACCATGGAAAGCAGTCTGGCGGGTCCTCGACACATTAGACAAAAAGTGACCCCATGACCAGCACGTCTGCTCGTAGGTACAAACCCAGGAGAAGTGAACACACGTGTCCACACAAACATGTGAATGTGAATGTTCATAGCAGACTTAGTC
>NW_007737691.1:20458-22333 GCF_000696425.1 Galeopterus variegatus | reverse complement strand
AGAAGTGAACACACGTGTCCACACAAACATGTGAATGTGAATGTTCATAGCAGACTTAGTCATCACAGCCGGAAAGTGGAAACAGGCCAGATGCCACCAGCAGATGAATAGACACACGCAACATGGTCGTCCATACGGTGGAATGTTATTTGGTCCTAAAAAGGAGTGAAGCATTGATTCACGTGACAATGTGAATGAAGCTTGAAAACATTACGCTAAGTGAGAGAAGCCAGTCACAGAGGACCACTTATTACAGGACTGCATTCATACGAAATGTCCAGAACAGGCAAATCCGTAGAGACGGAAATCAAATTTAGTGGTNCTTAAAGTTTCTCCCCCACACCCCAAATCTGTCTGCAGAAGGAGCTGCACAGTGGACTTTCGGAGACAACCTCCACCTGTAAGACAAGTGTCTGTTGCACATGGCTGTGTCCAGGTGTAAGTAAAATTTGGCTTCCAGAACTGGTCGGCGTCTGGGCCATGCCAGACCATCGAGATTTCCAGGTAAGAGAGGGCGTACCCCTCTCAACGACTCAGGTCTTTTCTAAGGAAAATTTCTAAAACATGTGCCTTATTTCCCAACCTTCTCAAATAAGAAAGGCATTTGTGATGAGGCCCCAGGACAACTGGCATTCTGTGCTGTGACACTGAGACATCCCCAACATGGACTGCCCTGCTCCCGATGGGCCTCGTGGTCTTCAGAGTTGGTTCATGTTGCAGTTTCTCGGTCTCTGCTGTTAGGACCGTGGCGCTCCCTGCACTCAGCCCCCTCCTGTGCGTAATTCGCCGGAGTCACAGACACAGGACACCCAGCTGGTTACAACTGTTTGCACCTTGGAGGGAAATGGGCTGAGCAGGCCAGCCTTTCCCAGCAGTGAAGGAGTTGCTGTGCCAAGGACATCTCTACCCTGGGATGGCGTCCAGCACACGAACTTGAGGATGCACAGCAAATATGGCCTGGGCTTGACCCAGTGCCTGGTACAGGCGGGTGAGCTACAGAGCGTGAAGCAAATGAACGAATAAATAAATGAATGGGAGAAAAATCCGGCCCGTGCATTTTGGCCCCCAGAAGGGTGTCCTTCTCCCGTCTTTGATCTCAGCTCTGACCTGACAGGTGAGGTTGTTGGTTGTCTAAGCTCTGCACAGTTGAGGCACGTGTGTAATGTGGATCCCAAACACGCATGCGTTGGGGAGCCGGGACTGCCACTCCCGCTGGCTTCGCGCTTTTCTCGCACGGCCTGTGGCTCTTTGACACCTGCCATGACAAGCTGACCACACCAGAGGATGTTACTGACTGACCAGCTTCCACTCAAGTAGCGGACTTCAGCCACACCGTTAACTGCATGTGAGGGGCTGGAAGTAAGCAAATAGGAAATTTAAAAAAAGGAAAATCCACTTACATCAGATTGTGTAGCTGGGGTGCTACCCCTAGTCAGGTCCCCAAGTGCTTAAAAACAGAGACCAGCCAGAGGCAGCGTGGGGAGGCAGGGCTGGGGGTCCAGGTCCCTCCGTTTGAGGGGGGCGGCTGCAGTGGCCGCACAGGCGTCTGTCCCGGAGCCTTGCCTGGGACTTCACACGCGGCTTGTAGCAGCCCCTGCGGCTCTTCCACAGGTATTTTCTTGTTTCCAAGCTGCCATGGGAACCTCTTCCAGAGCNAAAATTGACTGCGGTGATGGTTGCCCAACTCTGTGACTATGCTGAACTCCACGGAAATGTACATTTCACATGACTAAGTTGTTTGATTTGTGAATTATATCTCACTAAAGCTGTTTTTAACAATACAAACTCTTCAACATTATTATTTTTCTGGGGTACTTAAAGTTTCTCCCCCACACCCCAAATCTGTCTGCAGAAGGAGCTGCACAGTGGACTTTC
>NW_007737691.1:16952-19122 GCF_000696425.1 Galeopterus variegatus | reverse complement strand
TGGTACAGGCGGGTGAGCTACAGAGCGTGAAGCAAATGAACGAATAAATAAATGAATGGGAGAAAAATCCGGCCCGTGCATTTTGGCCCCCAGAAGGGTGTCCTTCTCCCGTCTTTGATCTCAGCTCTGACCTGACAGGTGAGGTTGTTGGTTGTCTGAGCTCTGCACAGTTGAGGCACGTGTGTAACGTGGATCCCAAACACGCATGCGTTGGGGAGCCGGGACTGCCACTCCCGCTGGCTTCGCGCTTTTCTTGCACGGCCTGTGGCTCTTTGACACCTGCCATGACAAGCTGACCACACCAGAGGATGTTACTGACTGACCAGCTTCCACTCAAGTAGCGGACTTCAGCCACACCGTTAACTGCATGTGAGGGGCTGGAAGTAAGCAAATAGGAAATTTAAAAAAAGGAAAATCCACTTACATCAGATTGTGTAGCTGGGGTGCTACCCCTAGTCAGGTCCCCAAGTGCTTAGAAACAGAGACCAGCCAGAGGCAGCGTGGGGAGGCAGGGCTGGGGGTCCAGGTCCCTCCGTTTGAGGGGGGCAGCTGCAGTGGCCGCACAGGCGTCTGTCCCGGAGCCTTGCCTGGGACTTCACACGCGGCTTGTAGCAGCCTCTGCGGCTCTTCCACAGGTATTTTCTTGTTTCCAAGCTGCCATGGGAACCTCTTCCAGAGCAGGTCCTTTGTGGATCTTAATGGAAGTGTTCTCGCACAGAAGGACCCAAAGCTGAGCTGCTGGTGGGACGCAGGCGGTGGCCTCCCCTCATCCGCACACTTTCCAGCCTGTGGCATCTCTCAGGTGTGTCATTCACCATCTGGTCATACTGGGCCTGGAACATTGTTTCTCGATATGGTTCATTCTGTTGGTCAGAAGTACGCAGGTGGGCAGAGCCACTGTCCTGCTTTGATCGGGCACAGAGACACTTCAGGCCAAGCATGTGGGCCAAGGTCAGACTGGGTCCCCTCAGACTGGTGGCCCAAGGACAGGCCATGGAGGAACCGGGGGACCATCTCTCCAGGCTCCCAATAGCTGTGGTCCTATGGCCGAGGGGAAGGAAACCTCAGGGGCAACTGGGTGTTCTAAGGCCACTCCCTGCTGTTTCTAGAGAATTCTGGAGCCTTGGTGGATGCCCGGAGCACGGGAAGGGGACGTTGAGAGTTTGATGATGCCGTCAGGCAAGCTCGCTGCAGTGCCTACACTCCTGGCCTGATTCTTCTGTCATAAATGCACACAGAGGACTGACACCGAGGGACCCCAGGTGTGCTCCCTGCTGTGACCCTTGCCTGGAGACTCGGTCGAGGCCAAAGGCTCTGCAGTGCCCAGTGCCGAGGGGGAAACACAGACTTTCTTTGTTTTGTATAAAACGGGGGAGGCATTTGTCCTGGGCCACAAACTTGGTTTCAACACACTGAGAAGTCCTATCGATGGAAAGTCGCACAGGAAAACTGCCTTCTTCTCTCCCCCTATTNGCCTGGAGACTCGGTCGAGGCCAAAGGCTCTGCAGTGCCCAGTGCCGAGGGGGA
Source organism: Galeopterus variegatus (assembly GCF_000696425.1). NCBI lineage: Eukaryota > Metazoa > Chordata > Mammalia > Dermoptera > Cynocephalidae > Galeopterus > Galeopterus variegatus. The sequence continues at coordinate 17,595 of NW_007737691.1, read as the reverse complement.
AACACAGGCTTTCTTTGTTTTGTATAAAACGGGGGAGGCATTTGTCCTGGGCCACAAACTTGGTTTCAACAGACTGAGAAGTCCTATCGATGGAAAGTCGCACAGGAAAACTGCCTTCTTCTCTCCCCCTATTGCAGAAGCAGCCCTGTTCACACGGACATGCCCACCCGGATGACTCCTAGGCTGGGCTCCTGCCTCGCTGTCCCCAGGATTCAAAAGCACTCCCATGTGTGTCCTCTCAAAAAACAGCACACAGCCTCCCCGAGATACACCCCCACGGGGAGAGGCTACAGTCACAAAGTCGGATGATAGCAGGTGTCAGCCGGACATGGAGAAATTGGAACCTCACATACGGCTGGTGGGAATGAAACATGGTGCAGCTGCTGTGCAAACTGCCAGGCAGCTCCTCAAACGTTACACAGAGCCACCGTGTGACCCAGCAATTCCACTGCTAGCAGCGCATCCAGGAGAAATGAAGACATCTGCTCTCACAAACACGTGCACAGGAACGGTCGCTGCAGCACCGTTCGTCAGAGCCAGAGGTGAAAACAACCCAAATGTCCATCAGTGGATGGACAGATAAACAAAATGCGGCATGTTCATGCAATGGAATATTATTTGTCCATAAAAAGGAATAAAGTTA
>NW_007737691.1:0-16148 GCF_000696425.1 Galeopterus variegatus | reverse complement strand
AGGTGAAAACAACCCAAATGTCCATCAGTGGACGGACAGATAAACAAAATGCGGCATGTTCATGCAATGGAATATTATTTGGCCATAAAAAGGAATAAAGTTATTATACACGCTACACTGTGGTTGAACCTTGAAAACCTGATGCTCAGTGAATGAAGCCAGGCACAGAAGAGCACATGCTCTGTGGTTCCATTTATATGAAACGTCCGGACTGGCAAATCCACAGACAGCAGGTAAATGAGTGCTTGCGGGGGGCGGGGGCTGGGGACTGGTGAAAATGGGGAGCGACTGCTCACGAGCACGGAGTCTCTCTCCTGGGGGGGATGAAATGATCTAAGACTAGACAGTGGTGCTGGCTGCAACACTCTGTGAGCATACCGAAGACCCCCACTGCAAGAGTAAATTTGACGGTGTGTGAATTATATCTCAGTACAGCTGACATATGTGTGTGTGTATATTTATACAGTCGATCCTCACTATCCTCAGATTTTATATTTGTGAATTTACCTACTTGTTAAAACGTATTTGTAACCCCCAAATTTAACACTGGAAGTGCACCCACAGCCTCTCCTGGGCTTGCACAAAGGGCTGAAAGACGGACGCTGTGTGCAGCTAAGATCTCCTCTGCCCGCTTATTTCAGCTCTCGTACTGTAAACAGTGCTCTTTCTGCACTCTACTTTGCACCATGGTTTTCGCGTTTTTGTTCATGGTTGGTGATTTTGCAGCACGTTGTGATGTGCTGTTTAAGGTTCCCAAGTGCAGGAAAGCCGAGACATGGTCCTGTTACATCGGCTTCGCTCAGGCATGAGAGTGATGTTGGCCGTGCGTTCAGTGTTAGTGGATCAACAATGCATATTAGATAAGGTGTCTTTAAACGGAAACACACATGGAACAGGTTATTTATTGACGAGTTGATGACAATGCTATGACCAGAGGCTGGCAGGAACCTCGCCCTGTATGTCCCCTAGTAGCGACGGTTCAGTATTCACCAATTCAGTGTTCATGAGGACGTCAGAGACCGCAGCCGCGGCCGCAGCCGAGAATAACAAGAGCGCACTGTATATACAAAAATGGGAACGACCTGTGTTCTCATTCGGCCAAAGGGCTCTCTAAATTCGGCCCGAGCTAAATCCTTGGACCCCAATGGCCAGGCCCGTGCCAGACATGCTTCCACAGGAGGGGACAGAATGGGAGGAGTCAGGAGGCATTTCTGCAGAATCCTGCATTTGGGGCCCCTCGGAAGGCCTCGACTCTGCTGGCGTGGAGCACATGGGAGTCACAGAATGTGGCTCAGATGCGAAATTGTTCCCCTGTGCACCCAGGAACACCCGGACGCTGCAACCTGCCTGGGACAGCGGTTCTTTGGTTGATCAATATGCTCCTAACCACCTTACATTTATCAAGCCCTGGATGCCATCTGTCATGGAGTCTTAGGGAAGCCCCTGCTACAGAGAGCTGGATACCACCAGAGGCATCAGCCCAAGGACAAGTTCCCCAAGACATCTTCCTTTGAAAACACAGAGACAACTGATGGCTTGATGACCAAGGGGCCACTTAACATTGACCCAGTCCAAACTTCCCTTTGTCTTTACATATATCCCAGCCACAAACGTGTATATCCATTTTTCATATATTCATTTGTTTGGCAAATATTTCTCGAACTCTGCTCTGTGCCTGCCTCCGGGAGGCAGTGACCATAGCCTTGCCCTTGAGAAGCTTGCTTGGTGAGCTGGAGACAGAAAAAGGGGGTCACGACGCTGGGTGATAAGAGCCGCAAACAGATAACACCAGTAACCGGGTGTCTCATGTTCGCAGGTGCAAAGTCCTCGCTGGCGCACCGCTGGGTGATGAGGAAGGCGTCCGCATCTGCAGCTGCCCAGCTCTCACCCAGTGGACAGAGAACTTTATTTCATGCACACGATGTGGGATGCCAGGTAGAAAAGACAACTAATAACAAAAAGAGAAAGTAGAGGAGTGCTGACTATCAGATCTTGGTAGAATCAGACCCGGGCTGCAAAACCTCCCAGAATAATCCATTCTCTTGAGTGCAAGGTGCACCCCAACTGTATGATGATTCTGCAGACACCGACGAATGAATCACTGCTGGAAGAGGAAATGTGCTCACAAAAACTAGGAAATGGTGATTAGGATCTGAAACACTCACAACCATGACAAGCTGCTTTCAACAACGGTGGAGTCCATTCCTGGAGAGACAGGAGGCAAAGGGTGTGCACCGGGGGTAGTGGCTCGGGCACGAACTGCTGCGAAGACCCCTCACACCCAGACAGCGCTGGCTGGCTGGAAGAGATCCCACCACGCTCATCCTCAGAAATCCTCCCACCAGAGGTTGACAGGCGCTCCCCGGGTCCCAGACACCGCGCTGGGGGAGGGATGCAGTTCGCCTAATCCTCAGCATTCCTCCCACAAAAACACGCATGCTGGGAGGCTGAGAACAGGCCGGCCCAGGGAGGAACTGCAGCTAGGCGGAGAGTGGACGGGCCAGGGGGGCGCAGGGATGGGGGGGCGTGCGGGCCAGGTCAGAATTACCCCGTCATCCGCTCTCCTTGTCTTACACAGATGGTCCCCAACTCACGATGGCTCAACCTAATGATTTTTCAACGTTAGGACGGTACTAAGGAGATCCGCGTTCGGCAGACACTGCGCGCGTGTCGAGCACCCACATGACTGCTGTGTTTCACTTTCAGCACAGCTCTCAATAACTGCACGAGCTCTGCAGCGCTGCATTCTAGAGTAGGCTCTGTGCTGGATGACTCTGCCCAGCCGTAGGCTGATGCAAGAGTCCTGAGCACGTTCAAGGCGGGCGAGCCTGAGCTGCGATGTTCAGTAGGTCGGGGCATTGAACGTACAATGCGTTTACTGGGATGTCATTCCACTGTAAGCCAAGGAGCATCTATACCTAAAAATGGCATACGACCAATACACAGAAAGATTCTTCTCGGAAATGGATCAAGTCTCCTGCCCAGCCCATATCTTCTGAGACCCTGGCCCCTGGCCCCGTCCAGGCTGCCCACTCTGGGCCACACACGATGCCCGTGGTTGCCCCTGGCACTTGCCCCTATCCACCCTGCATCGCCAGCACCTGCACCCCTTTCCGCCATGCCACGCCGAGCCTCCCTCCAGCCCTGGGCAGGCTCGCCCCTGCAAAAGCCACTACCGACCAGCTGCTGGCTCCTCTCCTCTCCGACCCATAAAATAAGAAGATGAGGTCCTAAATCACGGTTTATGGGTCCCTCTTACCTCCTCAGCTCTGTTACAGACTCTTTGAAGGCAAGGCTGTCACTGCGCCTTATTTCTATCCCCTTCCCCACAGAGCTCAGTGTTCTGCATAAGGTGGAAGATGAATACGTGTTTGCTGGGCCAGTGATGGATTTATCTGCATTTCCCGTTTTCCCGGGGGCTGTAGCCCACCTGACTCCCTGAGGCTCCTTGGACGTCTCTTGGACATAACAATTAGAGCTAACTTTTCTTCAAGGGAAATTAGGCTCCCGTGTCCCTGCAGACAGGAAGTGGGGCTGGACGGCAGCTCAGCAGGGACATGGAGCACGTACCTTAAAACCAGTTCAGAGTCACTCAGCCGAGCCCAGCACTGTCCCCCGGTGGACGCTCCACCACCACCCACCCGGGCACAGGACATCGGGAAGTGAGAGCCCTTGGACTCGGGTCTGATCAGCTCAACTACTCAGGCTGTGGTCTGAAAACAGCTCCCTCTGTCCTTGTGGGAAGTCCCCGAGTTTAGAAGCCCGTCCTGCCCCTCTCCAGGCCCTCTGGAACACTTTACCGCACCAGCAAGCGTTTCTGGTTCGACCAGGAGGCAGACCTTGGCTCAGGAGCCTTCCTGTGGGGCCCAGGGTGTCCTACCCGCCCACCCCTACTGTCCACACCATGCACAGCTCCACCCACCAGCACCCTCAGGAGAGGCAGGAACTCCACTTAGGAGGGTTATTTACTCTCCTCTCCCCTGGGGCTGCATGAGTGGTGTCTTCAGCCTACAGAATTCTGGAAAAATTTGGAGAGAAAAGGAGTCTAATGCCCAGAAACCCTGTCCTGTCAACAGAGCTTCCTGCAGACTAAACAAAGCCTACCGTGGGCGAGCTGCGGTGTGCAGGCCTCAGAGGCCTGGTGGTCGTGTCTGCGCCGCCGGAGGGAGGGCAAGGAGGCTCCCGAGTTGCAGCCAGTGCTGGTGTCGGCCCCTGGGGAGGTGACAGTGAAGGGGCCTTTGTTCATCCCGCACACGTGCAGGGCTGCCTCTGATGAGGGAAAGGCTGCACACCTGTGTCTAAGTACATCCCCCACCCCTGTGCCAGTGCCCTCGGGTTCCATGCAGGGGCTCAGCGAGGGGAGATAAGAGTTCCACCTCCATGAGCTTGTCACAGGAAGCCCAGGGGGACAGCTGGTGAGAGGGACCCAAGGCCAACCATTCAGTCCTCTCCCAGCACCGTGACACCCTCCCACCTATTCTCAGACTCATTTAAAGAGGGGAAACTGAGGACAGGAGGGGTTAAGCCCACAAGCCTTGCCCACTGCCTGATGTCTTTCTTGAAGACTGGTCTGTAACCATTAGGACACACCTCAGCCTGGCCTCTCCTTCTACCCGCTGGGACCCACAGGCCTCCTGAATAGCAGCTCCATGAATGCAAAGACACACCAGGCCACAAGCTGAGTCCCTTGAGAGGCAGAGGTGGCTTTTTAAAGGCCGTTCTGAGCCCCCACGGGCAGGAGAGCACCTGAGGAAAGCCTGGCGAGGCCTGGGGTGCAGGTGAACCATCTCTAGGACCTGCCACGGCCCCTGGGAAATGACCAGGGGCAGGATGACGTCCCAGCAACAGGCTGACACAGACGGACCCATCCGTGTGCTCTGTCCCAATCCACTCTTGGGTCTGCAATTCTTAAAGCAGGTGAGATTGTTCTGGTTTGTGGGTGAGACCCTGCATTTTTCTCTCAGCAGAGACAAAAAATAGGAACAAAAATGCCAGCCCGGCCCATGGCCAGGGCCCCGCTGGGCTGCGTGCAACTCTGCCCACACTCGAGGCTCCGATTCTCTCACGGGCCTTTCTTGGAGGAGAAACGTGAGGTCACTCTTTGCTAGTTTTTGCCTAAATATGGGACAGCAAGATGAGGCTGGGGAACCGGGGGCAGACCCCCTGGCAGAGGTGGGGGGGTAGGTGTCTTTTCCCTCCAGCCTTCTCGGGGTTCTGCCCACTGTGGGGCACTGCTTTAAGGAATCTATCACCCAGGAGGAAGGAGCTGCTGAGGAGGGGGAGCCCTGGGGGGACGGGATGGTGCCGCTGATGTCAGAGCACAGGGACTGGACCCCATGGCTCAACTGGCCATTTGGGCATGACTCAGAGGCCTGCTGGGCCCCTCTCCACCACAATACCGCAGCCAAGCTGGGAGGGAAAACCCAAGTTGGGGTCAGGACCTCTGGAAGTGCTTCTGAAACTGCAGCTGGTCAGAAGACGTAGGGAGGAGTCCAACCTGTCACCGTCTCCTCCACACAGAAGGAGCCCCGGGAGGGATCTCCTGGGGGAGGCCAGGGGTTGCACACCCCTCTCCACCCTGGGTACACCCCCACACCATAGCGGTTCCTAGCCAGTGGACTCTCCCAAAAAAAGTCCTTTCCACTGAGCACACTTCACCTGTCTACCTGGTAAGCAGGTGTTGGGTCAGAAGCCATCACATTCAGTTGCCATGGCTCAGGTAGGCACACAGTATGGGACGTTTGCTCACGAAGGAAGGAGGGGACACCACAGTGTGGCAGGGAGATAGCCCAGCAGAAGCTCACAGGGAAGCCAGAAACCCAGCGCACGTCCACACTCACAGGCACGCGTGCAAACGCACTTTCTGAGCACCTGCTCCACGTGCTGGAGCAACAGGCGGGTCCTTCAGGTACTCTGATGCCTGCAGGGCCTGGACTGTGCCTTCGCATCCCAAGGGGTGACATTAACCATGAGATGGAGCAAAACCCAGCAGAGGTGGGGCAACGTGTCCGCAGCTCCCCGGCCTCCCAGCGCCCACCCAGCATCCTGCACAAGCAGCACACAGGATTCTTCCATAAATCCTGCTCAACAAGCTCTTAACGATGAAATACCCTACTATTACCAAAGACAACCTCTTGCCCAAAACAAATACTATTCATGAGTTTAGCTAAAACGCAGTCCCTGTGAGCATCCGTTCCTGGCCTGGGTACTTTAGTCTCTCTGTTTATGAACCGATGGTGGAATGCCCTCTCACAGTGCAGCCCGGAGCTCAAGGCCTCTGAGAAGCTTGCGTTCCAACTTTGCCCCTGGCGACCCACTTCTTCCTATTGCCGCCTTGTCCCAGTTCACGGCGGATGAATCACCACCCAGATAGCCATGCAACTTTAACCCACACATTATTACCAAAATTAGTGTCCATGGTGATTTTCAAAGGCTTCATTCCGACACAGTGGCTGAGCTTGGGATGCAGATGGAATGCTGGCCCTGATTACCGCAATTCCCAGAAGCCCTGATGGTGTCGCACTGCTTCTCAGGTGCGGGGGACCTGCCTGAGCCTCCTGGCTTTCCGGGGGCCTTCTGGGGGCTCTTTTCACTCCCTGAACCAAGACCCTCCATGGAGGCAGTTTTTCCTCCGGTGACTCTGCAAAAGCCTGAAGTTTTTCACTCAACAAGTGTCCTTGAGCCCTGGCCACGGGCCACACACTGGGGTGGAATACGGGGGTCAAGAGGATCCGTCCCCAGCCTCGAGGGCGAACGTTCTCATCAACCTAGATGTGTTCCCTTGCCCTAGTAAGTACCTGCAGAGAGACAGTCGTTGAGGCTGTGCCAAAGCGTCAGTTCACGCCGCAGAGCAGGGCACAACACCTCTGTTGCGGACGGGTCAACCCAGCAGCCCGCAGAGGGGGGCCTTTCTGGAGACTCGCTGCAGAATGTTTCCATCGCCGGGCAATGGGCCGGTTTCCCCACCCCGAACCAACGTGTCCGTGGAGGGCGTTCAGCCCGGGCTCCCCACTTTTACCACTGCACTAATTCGGAGATCCCTGTCTCCTGGGGTCCCTCCCCACCCCTCACCCCCCACCCCACAGGAAGCCCCCGGTTCCCTCGCTAACCAGCCTCTCTTTCCTTTAGGGGGGAGGGTGGGTTGCTCGTCCTTTCCTCTTCCCTTCTGAACATCCCCAACCCTTTATCTGACCCCAGACAGTGTGGTTGGGGTGAAGGTCACGTGTGTTCCTTGCCAAGAATGCTTTTCAGCACTCGGGGGACGCCGCAGGCCCAGACACAGGCGCAGCCGGGACACGGGCGACACGCTCAAGTGTGGTTTATCTGCTCACACTCTGCATTTCTCCCCAGCAGGAGACACCGCAGCGGAAGATCAGAGGCTGCGAGTCAGAGCCGGACCCACTGAGATTCCCAGGGGTCTAAAATTGAACTGGTTTGCGAGGGCCGTGCGGCTGCGGCCGTGTCATTCCTCCTGCGCTCTGCCTGGCCGCGGTGGTAATAACACGAGTGCTGACTAACAAGCCTTGGGGCCGCGCTGCAGACGCTGCCACCAGGGCCACTGCACAAAGCCACTCAGCACACTTTCCCCTCAACCAACCTATCACGTGTGGAAGGTCGCCAGCACGACCTTGAAAGGCAAGCATCCTGCCAAGGCCTCTTCGGCCCAGAGACTGTGGCCTCTAAACCAACATTTCTGAACTGATCACGCGCCTCCGCACTGGCTTTTGCAGCCACGGTGAGCTCTGGCAAGACACAGGGGCATCTTGGAGGTGCCGGGCACTGGGGCAGACTCCTCAGGAGCCCCTACGGAGAGGTGCTTGCTGTGTGGGGGACACAGGCTCAGGAGTGGTGCCGGGAACTTCCTAGTTGGTCCTGAGCCCTGGGAGACGCTCTGTTGCCTTCCTACAGAGCAGGACTTGGAGAACAGGACTGGGAGCCGGGCTTGTCCTCTGTGCCTAGCCAGTGGGTGCTAAACCGGAACCAGGATCACAGAGCGCCAGTCCCACCCCCAGCAAGGGGACTCAAAAGGTCCGGGCTGGGGATCAAGAATCTGCATCTCTAACCAGTTCCCAGGCAATGACAAGAACCGAAGCCTTGGCCCAGCACAGGCACGGCACCGACTTGGTACTTCTAGCTTACAGGACTCATCCTAAATTGTCACGGATGGGATAATAAGAGACGGCCAGAGCCTGCCGAGGCCCTTCACAAGGAGACGGGGCAGGGGCCGTAGGGAGCACGGGCGGCTGCGGGGCTCTGAGGTCTGGGCTGGTGCACCCTGCGGCTGGCCCTCCAGTGTTCTGGCCGCTGGAACAGTAAAAGTGGGTGACGTTTATTGGGTTTCTTCCAAAGGTCAGGTACCTTTCTTATGTCCTTTCGTCACTTTTTACAAATTTTGGTGGCTGGCTGGTACACCGTCCCTTGACCTTGGTGTTGTCACACAGCACTCTAACTGAGCTAACCGGCCAGCCCGTTACCTCCTTTAACCTGCAAACAACCCGCCGCAGCTGCTGGGACTCCCCTGGTGCAGATGCAGAAACTGAGGCCCAGGGGTCTGGGGTGGGGCTGGCACTGAGCCTGGTGTAAGTGACGCCCAGGCTTTTCCGGGGCTCCCTGTTCCGTGGGGACCCCCGGGTAGGGGCGGCTCCTGGGCCTGGCTTTCCACCTGGGGCTGTTCTCTACTGTTTGACGCCATGGCACTGGGTGGTGTCCTGGTCCACGCTCTGCCTCGTGACTTGATGGTCACATAAAATCGCTTCTAGTATTGCAAGGGCCTAGGGAAGCCGCTGAGACTGGTGCTGCCCGGGCGTTCCTCCGCACCTCTCCTGGAAGCCGGGGACGAAGAGGGCCTCTCCCAGGCCCCTGAAGTCAGGAGGCCGAGCCGCTCCTATCACGTCGTAAGACAGTTAATAAGGCCCCTGATGAGTGACGAGTATGGATTTCTGCACCACTAATTTCCGTAACTATCACTCTTTGAAAGACAGCTCGGGTCCCCAGCGCTCCCGGACCTTCCCAAACAGAGACGTATTATGTGGCTGAGTCTAGATCGGCATATCCCGTTTCAAGGGTCCAACAGGGCCTGCCTTGGGAGATGCTGTAATATTTTGCGATCCTCGGCCCCCGTCTTGAGTTTCTTCCTCTGCCTGCGCGTCCCCCTGGAGCCCGATTCCTTCCCGGGGTGGCGGGCACAGTGTTCCGTTCTCGCGCTGACCTCTGCGTTGTGGGAAAGGACACGATTCAGTGAAGGGCGTGGGAGCCACAGGCCTTCTTTAGTGATGGTCACTCTAGGGCTGTCCCCTGCATGGGAGAGGTTGGCCAGACTCAGGCTGGTTTGGGCTCAGAAATGGTATGAAGCCCAGGGGCCAGGGGCAGCCACAGCAGTGGGACCAATGACCGAATCGCCCTGGGGCACACTGGGTTCCAGGCTGCCTGCATTTCCTCCCGGCTCTGCAAGAGCGCAGCAAGTTTCTGCCTCTCTGTGCCTTGGTTTCCTCATCTGTAACATGGGGAGCCCAGGACCCGGGCCGGTAAAGACAGGATGAACTGCAGTGTGATAAACACATTTCATGTGTTTCCATTCAGGAAGGAAGACCTCCACTAACAAGGAACCACTTAAAACCAGAAACCGTTCTGTGGGAAAGCACACAGCGGTGCAGTCCCGGCAGCCCCACCCGCCCAGTGGACACCCAGAGCCAGGAAGCGGGTCCCAGGCTTCCTTGCATCCTTTGCCCTGTACTAGACAAACACAGTGGGCCTTGGACACATCCTGTGCCGTCCTGCCCCGGGGCCTTTGCTTGCACCGGCCCCTCCACAGGGAGGCCCATCCTCACGTCTGCCAGACACTCCGGGGCTTGCATGGACGGCTGCTCCCAGCACCCCCCAGGTCCGGCACAGAGTGGACGCCCATGAGCAAGGAGGGCTGAGTTCAGGAAGACGGAGCACAGGCAGTGTGGGGGAGGGGAAGGGCGGGGCCAGAGCTCAGGTCCTGGTGAAAATTCTCGCAGGCATGCCTGCAAATTTGTCAACAGACGGCTATTCGGCACTTGCTCAGGCCACATTCATGGGCACTGGCCGCGTCAACTGCCATGCAATGGTTCCCATTTTACAGACGCCTCAGGTGAGGCCTGGAGAGCTAAGTGGACGAGCCAGGTCACCCCGGGTCTGTCTGCCGCAGAGCTCCCTCTCATCACAGATGGGCCAAGACTCTGGGTGGGCATCGGACACCGGGGAGCTTGTCAACCTGCAGATACCCTGGCTGACTCCCCACCCCCCAGGGACTCGGTGAGTTTAATGCTCACCTCTGGGGGCCAGGGCCACATTCCCAGTAGCCCTGCCCCTCCCCGCCTTGTGACTCCACTGCAGGTGTCTTCCCTGTGACCACAGAGGTGGACATTCCTCCAGTTTGAGGGTTTTCCTACCTGAGCCCTGCAGCAAGGCAGAGGGCAGTGGTCACCCCAGGGTCCCAGATACAGCACCAGCCTCCTCCTCTGCAGGGCTGGGGTTTTTGGCCAGGGGCTAATGGGCAGCCGGGCAGCAGCTGGCTGAGCTGCCCTGCCCCAAAGCCCTACAGGGAGGCTGGGATAGCATGCCACCTTCCCCGCCAGGCCCTCCCCTCTGTGGAACTTCTGAAGCCTTGAAAATCCAAATGCCCTGGGCATTGGCCAAATGCAAGAAGAAAATGCCCAAGAGGTTAGTACTTCCTCCTGGGGCGGCAGCTGACCCTGCCCCTTCCCAGGACATCTGCTCCCTGGCAGAGAGGAGGGGAGGGCTGGCCACAGCTCTGAGCTTCCTTGTTTTTGGCCCCTTAAGGGAGAGGCCCCTCCCTGGCTCCTAGTCTCAAGGTCTCTCTCATCTGCACCATGAAGGTTCCAATCATTAAAATCTCTGCACTGACAGCAGCTGGGGGCCAGGGGTGGCTAGGAGAGGTGGTAGCAGCCACGACCTCTGGATGAACACTGGGTATCAGCAGCTCCATGGAGCTGGAGCTGAGCTGGGGGTTGGCAGGCATGTCCTTACCACCACCCCGACCCCTGTGCTCAGGGCCCCTGTGCTCCTGGGCTTTCTCTTCAAGGACACTGGGCTTCAGAAAAAGCAGACTGGTGACCTCCAAGGGGTGGGCCTCCCCTGCAAGCCAGGGGCAGCAGAGCCCAGAGAAGGCCTTCCTCTGGAAGCTGGTGTGGTAGAGGACAGACGGAGGAGCCTGAGGGGTCTAATTGCCCTGCCCTGCCCTGCCCAGTCCCAGTCCACACAATGTCCAGAGATCCGCTCGGAGATAACCACAGGCCTTAGTCTGCTCCATTCAAGTGCTTGGCCTGGGGATGCTAGGGTCAGAGACCAGCCCTTGATGACCACAAATGCCAAAGTGCTCCTTGAGGCTAAGCTGGCCAGTTCCTTGGGGACTTGAGCTATTATGAGACACACATACAGGTTCTAGTGCCCAAGCAGCCAGCTGGACCTGCCTGGCTTTGAAGGCCCTGCCTGGAGCCCATGTGGCCCCCACAGCTCTGGGCCGGGGCAGGGGCCCTGGTGCAAAGTCTGACTCTACCATGAACTTCGGCAGCCTTGGTTTCTTCCCTGTGACACACTCAGGCCGTGCAGCTACCTCCCGCGTGGTGAGGAACATGAGCACATGCAGATCTCCCTGTGGGCCCAGCTCAAGTGGGCTGTCTGGGGCCCGGAGACTGTGGCAAGCCGGGAATCGGAGCTCTGCTACCGCTGGAGTGCTCGGTGGGTTGAGACATCCCGAAGGGGCCAAAGTTTCAAAGCTCAAATGTCCAGGCACCGCATCCAAGGTGATGCCCTGCCTGCATTGCCCCTGGTGTGGGGGTCCCCCTGCTGACCCCAGAGATGGCTCCAGGTCCCCCAGACCCAACCGAGGGCAGGAAAATGGGTGCCCAGCGGAACAGGGTCCCAGGAACCCAGGAAGGGTGGGCAGACCCAGTGTTGAGTTCCAGCTCTTTCTGCTTGGTAGCACGTGAGCCAGGCAGCCCCCTCTCTCTCTGTGCCTCGGTTTCCCTCTCTGCAGAGTGAAGATCACAGGCCTCCTGTGAGTTAAGTGCGCAGACACAGAAGGCCATCAGCGTGGAAACGAATCCCACGGTCACCACTATTGTTGGTGTGGGAGGAACTGAGGTCGAGAGGTGTAAGGAAGTTCTAGACACCCCCACCTCCAGGCCCTCAGGGTGAGGCACTGCTCAGCATCCTCAGACAGAAGCCCAGGGTCCCCCAGTGTCCAGTCCCCTTGGGTGGACCCAGTGGCCCTTCCCCCTTCCTCTTGGCTGCTCCTGAGCTAGTTGGTCCCACCTAGGAACCCAGGGGCCTTGGTTGGGTCCAGAGTGGGGAGAAAATGCCACCAGGAGGAGGGAGGAAAGTGGCTCTTTTGCTCTCTCCAAAGTAAAGCCCAGCAGGAGTTGTTGGACAACCAGAAACCCATGTCCAGAACATTCCAGAAAGCTCATGTGTCACCTGTCCTGGGCTCTTCCAAGGGGAGACAGGGCCCCTGTTTTGGCAAGGTCGTGCTCTCCAAAGTGTTAGCTTCAGTCGTCGCTGCCCAGGTACCCAGACACGGCCCACTTTACCAACACGTGCTCTCCATTACCCACACCGCTTGCGGTGTTTCTGGTGTCTGTATCAACTTGATTCAATTACTGGGACCACGGCGAGGGAATGTTCCCTCCAGGGAACCAGGGCGAATGCTCCAGTGCTAGGGACGGAGAGGGAGCCGGGAATAGCCCAGGCTTGCGTGGAGACTGCTGACTCCGTTCCTTGCAAACTCCCGTAATTGACTTTTTAAAAAATGGCATTAGCATTTAAATGGTCCCATCGTTATGGGGGTGAAGGTTCAGCTGGAATATGATCAATTTATTGAGCTCTTCAAATGTTCTTTTGATATTTATTTTTCGTTGTGTCACGCCGCAGGGGCTTTCTGGGTTTTCTTGTCAGCAGTGCGTGGATCTTTGATTAGGCTTCGTTGGCGCAGAGAAAACCTCAAAGTCCACCTGCCCTGGGGTCTGGGAACCTCCCCTCGGTGGAAGGCCCCAGCCCGTGCACGTAGCGGGCCGGCACCCCTTTCCCGGATGGACGCGCGGAGCGTCCACGGGGAACACTCCTCCTCTGCCACGTGCATCAGCTGGAGGCAAAACTGGAGGGTGCAGCAGCCGATCTTCCTCTAAGAGTTTCCGGAAGAGGAGAATGACGCATTGGCTGCCCCACACGCAGGGAGGAAGGAGGTCAGGCCCGCCCTGGGCTCAGGCTGGCTGTGACCACGTTCAGTGCGGGCATCCCGTGTGGGGGTGAAGGAGAGGACCCCAGCAAGTGTGTCCTGTCACGGCGGCCAGAGTCCTGCTCACGCTGGGGCCAGCCCACCATGGCAAGGGAAAATTCCATCCCAAGCTTTGTGAGTGGGGATCAGACACCAGCTGCAGCAGGGTTGCTTGGTGGCCTGGGAATGTTTTGCAGAATTACAGGGATCAGGTGGAAATGTAAAACGACCTAAAAGGGAGCCTGGAGAACAATGGGGTGAAGTCAGGAGAGCAGAATTGTCTCCCAGCCACACCTGGAGGGGTCATAAGAATGTCTGGGTGGCCAGCTGGTGGGAAAGGCACTTGCCCTCCACCAGGCTGGGGCCGGAGGGACAGTGTGCGAGAGCCAGACTTTGCTGGCTGGCTGCAGACCACACGCCCCACGCCCACCCCAGGTTCCCTGAGTGCCCAGTGGGTCCTGAAAACCTCACCAATGACCTCAAGAATCTTGCCAGGAAATGTGTGGGCTGACCTGAAACTTGGGGGGCCAGGGAGTGCCAGTCTGCACCCCTCGTACCTCATTCAAGGCTCTTCACATACTCCAAGCCACAAAGTCTTCACTCAGAGACCGCACCGTCTGGAGGAACCTACCAACATCAGCCTCCTGGAGCTCAGGTCCGTCCAGGAGCACGCACTCCGGATCTTACGGCTGGGAAGAGGTCAGGGTGGGGAGGGACTCAAGCCACATGGGTGCGCCAATCCTGGACGCTTCTCTCAGAGGCTGCGGACTGGACTCCATACCTTGGGCTCCAGTTCTGACCCCCTCTCTACCTTGCCAGCCCCAGGCAGGACCCGCAGCATTTCCCTGGCTCTGCTGCCCAGGCTCATAGGCGCTTTCTGAAGCCCTGCTGACGGAAGAAAGGCCCTTTCCCACAGCAAAACCCCTTCTGCTATGGAGACCCAAGGCCCCAGGTTTGTGATCTTCCCTCCCGTCACAGTGCCACAAATTCTGTCTAAGACTGTGTTGGGGCTGCATTCCCACTTTATCAGACCAGGGGGTGGGGGGATGTCTGCGGAACCCACACCACGAGTAGACAAGGTGCTTCTCTCAATTGCTTGACCTACACACCCATGAATGCCTGGACGACACACACTGTGAGCAAGAGCATGGCCAGCACTGTAAGACAATCCCAACGCCCCCCTCATGGCGCATCAGGCACCGTCCTCCACCCGGTGAGCTGCCCACGTCACACGTGGGCTCCGAGGGAAGGTGGAGGCCCCCATTACCACAGGGGCTTCCATCCTCCATAAATCAATTCCCAAGTGTGGGACTCCTAGAATCTTGGCGAGCAGCACCCATGACACGTGCCTGGGAAATGTTTTCAGAGCTGCTGCAAACCCACACGGGTTGGTCGTGTGGCTGCCATTTGTCAGCCATGGCCTCCTTCCGATGCGGCCCAGAGGTCACAGGATGCACACGGTTTTAAAACGAGGTTCTGGCTGCTCAGAGTTGACCACGGATGCAGACGCGTCTAACACCTTGACCTTCGCAGCAGCAGCAAGGCCTCGGCAGTCCTCTCTCCAGGGCCGATCGAGACTCTCAGGAAAGGTTTGTTGTAACAGAAGCACAAGGTGCTCCTGCTGGGGGAGGGCCTCAGTGTGCCCACCCCTTAGGAGGACTCTTCTGTACGATCCCGTCCTAGCAAACGACCCCCTTCCATCCCCCGCCACCGTGGCCCGGTGTGACCCACCGCTGGTCTTCCCGGTGAGACCCAAGGAAGGGCGGGCATCCATCCACTTGGCTGGTCAGGAAAACCAGACCAACACTCCGTGGCACGTGTCCCCCCAGAGAGTCACTGAGACAATAAACAACTTGCCAAGAAGGAAAAAAAAAATTCTGCACGTGGCCCCAGGTGGGAAATTGACATTTTAGAAACCAAAAAAGAAAAAAAAAATCTCCATAAGGCATTTAAAGATGTTTATGAAATACGGTGTTTGAACATGCAAAGACAATTTTGAAACCGGAAAGGAAAAGGCTTCTCCCCGAGCTGCAGACCTCACAGGAAAGCCCTGAGGTGGGGCTTTGCCTCCAGGCCGCCCGCTCCACGCTCCACGCCGCCAGAAGCGCTTCTTTTGGGGCTCCCAACAGGAGCTCCCAGGTGCTCTCTGATGCAGCCGCTGTGCATTTGAAGAAATGGTAAACTGAGTCCAAGTGTTTCAAAGAGGACCCAGGTCCTTAATACCCAAGCAGGAGGCACTGAGATGCCCGTCAGGGTTGCCTGACAGAGGCAGGGCCCAGGGCTCTGAGAGGGCACAGACAGGGGCCTGTGATCCAGGTGGGGTGCACTGTGGAGACCCCATGGCCCACAGTTGTTTGCCACCTCTCCAAAATCCCTGACACCCCTGGGTGCCCATGGCCAGCCCCTTCCCTGCAGGGCTGAGCTTGGGTGGCTGGTGGGCCTGGCTACGGCAGCACGGTCAGAAGGGCGTGAGGAGCCCAGCCCCGCTCCCGAAGGCTTCGATGCAACAGTGTGAGGACGAGCCGCCCCCACCCCTGGGAGCCCGACACCCGTCTCAGTGGTTTCCGGAGGTCTCCAAAATGCTTTGCTCTTGACAGAATTCCAGACCGTAGGGAAACAAGCTCGTCATTTCGGCCATACCTCCCACTGCCTCTTAATAAAAATCGACCTAATAGGAGAACGCCCGCTCGCTCCGCTCCCTCCCAGCTGAACACCGCCATTTAACACTTCTACAAATACATCAAGACCACACAGTTTACATTAAAAGTCAGACAGGAGCTGAAAATGCTTGACTCTTTATTTTAAAGGTTCCCGAAAGGCAGATAATGTCTGGGGAAACCGGGACATTGCATGTTGGTTTGCAAAAGGCTCGTGGGGCCGCTGGGGCGCG
>NW_007737690.1:81228-83445 GCF_000696425.1 Galeopterus variegatus | reverse complement strand
CACAGGAGAATAAGAGAAATTGCCTTCTTTTTGAGTCTGTTTTATTGCTCTTTGAAAGCCAGTCTCTAAGTTCTGGGGATTTTTTTCTTTTTTGAAAAAGGATGATGAAGAAAACATTTACTAGGATGCCATGTTCCTTGATGATATTTAGTTGCCTCTTCATCCGACTTTTTCTGATTTTCAGGGGTTAAAGGATCCTCCTCAGAGTCATTAGTTCTTTCCTTATCCAATGGATTATTAGATGTTAGATTGAGCTTTTGCTTAGAAGCTGCAACTGGGAATAAGCTATCTTAGGACCCCTAAGTTGGTCCCTTCCTGTCTGACAGCAAGGGAGCTCTCTCTTGAGGATTATCACCCGGTACAGTAAATTCATTTACATTTAATGCCTTGCCTTAATGCACTCCAAATACAAAAGGCAGAGACTGGCATATCAGCTCCTCCATGGCTTTGATACTATTGTCTTATGTTATTTTTTTACCTGATTTCAAGTTTTTAAACTTAATTAAAGTATAAGGAGCAGTAGGGCCGTATTGTGCGATGGCCCATTTTAATTCCTTCGTAAAAGTGAAACCAAACTGCTCATGTTTGCGAGTGGACCGGCCTCCTGAAGCACTAGGTACTTCAGTAACAGGGAAGGCGAAGAGAGACTCAGAAAAACCAGGAGAATGAGCAACATCAGGATCATGAGAAGATTGCAACTCCTTTAATTTTGTAATAAGGAGCCACAATTTTATTTTTTCTTCTAACAAAATTTGTTTTTCTAACTGGTGAATTTTTGATTCCATAGTTTTAAGGGGCTCTTTAACAGGAGAATCCACAGGTGCAGAGGGAGTATTGTAACGGGGAGGACGAGACAGCAGAGACTCTGCCATAAAGGCAGCCGCCAATGATTTATAGCGGTTGGCTTCATATTGAGCAGCCTCATCCTCTAATTCATCCCAATTTACTTCAGAGGAATCAGAGTCATAAGCAGCCCCAGCAACCTTTGTGTTATGACCGGAATGTGAATCCATTTTAGCTTTAGGGCAGTCATCCTCCAAAGAAATCAAATCAACCTCATTTCGGCTTGAACATACATCTGATTTTGAACTAGCCTTTAAGATTTTTTCAGTTTGAGTGACTGTTGCAGACACCTCAGGAGATCCTTCCCTATTTTGAATCATATCTCTTATTAGATTCCAGTAAGAAAAAGTAGTTACTGGAACTTTTTCCGGACCAAAGATTTCATAATAATCCTGCAAAGCATCATCAACTCTCACTCATTTTTTATAATTTATTGTGCCTTCCTCAGGAAACCAAGGGCACAGATTTCTAATAAAATCAAAAAACCATAATAAATCACTTGTTTTAACATTTACTCCTCATGTCTTTAAAGCCTTTTGCAATTGTCTAATATACATCTCATGCCTGCTCAATTCTTGTCCCATTATATCAGGCGCTACTACTAACCTTGATCGTAATGCAGCAGGCTCCTGCAAAAGATCAAGGTCCTTTAATTTGGACGGCCATCCCTTTATTGCGCCTTCTTCCACACGGGATCCCCCGTATCACAGGCCCCACGTTTGGGTGCCAAAAATGTCCCGACCCACGGGTTATTCAACGTAGACCTGGAGGGGGTAGTGGGAATGGGATGAGACAAGAGACACGAGGAATTGAGACAAGACAGTATTCTGATCAAGTCTCGTTTATTGCCTCTAAGGTTACATCTTATATAGGAAAGAAGCAGGCATACTGTAAGAAGTCAGGAATGCAAGCAGGCAATAAGGTCTTGAGAGGAAACAAAGACAAGACATTCCTGATGCAGTGCAGCCCCTAATATTTACAGCAAAGCAGAAACTTGAAAGAAGATAAAAGGTCACCCTTGAGTAAGCTTGCATAGCTGGGAACACAGAATTCCCAGCACAAACAGATTATGAGGCAGTTATCACGTAAGCATGGCCATTTGGCTCAAGAACGTTGTCATGCAGGCACGGGCACACATAGAGGGGTGTGGGGCTGCAGGCTCCCAACAATTTTACAGTCTTGTCTAGGAGTATTTTTAAAATATGTGCTATGCAACATTTCTTTCATGTTAGCTTTTCCTAACCAAAAAAAGAGAGTAACAATAAAGCTCAATTGGAGTACCTATCCGCAGAAGTCTTCCCAGCATCCTAACGTATGGCTAGAGAAACCTTACTTCGAAAGTCACATTTTCCAGACCTGTAGGAAATGATCACA
>NW_007737690.1:78892-79904 GCF_000696425.1 Galeopterus variegatus | reverse complement strand
GGTAAGGCTGTACAAACAGAGGAGCATTAGGGTGTGGCATGGCAGCTTATCTGCCTTCCAGTTGGTATGGGTGCCACACAATGGACACTTGCTAGGGTAATAGAACTACAGGGAATGCAGTTTGCTGGTAAGACTCAGTCCTGGGCCAGAATTTCCACACAGCAGAGTTGTGTCCAGTGACCTCACAAGACCTGAAAGTGAATAAAAGATGAACAATTAAAATTCAATCTAGACAAAAAGCTTTTCCCAGATTGAGAAACAAAAGCAAAGCAGCAATTTGGCTCAGGAAAAGAGCTCGAGTCCCAGTCCCCACAGGATGCTTTCCCCAATTTGTGAATTAACCACAGGATAGCTAATTAGTTTCAGTGCAGAGTTTAAGTGGTGGTGGTAGCTAATAATCCACAACAGAATGGGGGGGGGACTCACAAACTAGAGACAAAGCTTTGCTATTTCCTAGTAAATGCCTAACACCACAAAAGAACACCTAAAAAACCTGGAAAAGTTAGCAGTCTCCTCAAATGCCTAAGCATCAATGCAAAGACACAAAGATTGAGGAAGAACAGAGAAATATGACACCATCTAAGGAAACAGAGCACCAGTAATGGACCCAGAAGAAGAGCAGATTCATGAAACTTCTGAAAGAGAATTTAAAATAGTCCTCATAATGATGTCCAGGGAGTCATAAGAAAATACAGATAGAAAATTGAATAATATCTAGAAAACAATTCAGGAGCAGGATGAGACTTAACCAAGGAATAGAATGATTTAAAAATAAATAAATAAAAATTCTGGAAATAAAGCATAACATATCTGAACTGAAAAACTCAACAGAAAGCTTCAACAGCAGACTCGATCAAACAGAGAGAGAATCAGTGAGCTTGAAGACAGAAGACATGATATTATCAAATCAGAGAAGCAAAAAGAAAAATGAGGGCCGGCCCGGTGGCGCATTGCTACAGTGCACCACTTGGGAAGCGTGGCGGCGCTCCCGCCGAGGGTTCGGATCCCACAT
>NW_007737690.1:76676-77394 GCF_000696425.1 Galeopterus variegatus | reverse complement strand
GAGCACCCACATATGTAAAACAATACTATTAGACCTAGTGAGAGAGATAGACTCCAGCACAATAACAGCTGGGGACTTTAATGCCCCACTTTCAGCAAAGGACAGATCATCCTGACAGAAAATTAGCCAAGAAAAAACAAAATTGCTCTATTCTAGGTCAGTTGGATCTAATGAAAACTTATAGAACATTTAATCCAACAACTGCAGAATACACATTCCTCTCAGCAGCACATGGGACATTCTCCAGAATAGACCATATTTTAGGTCACAAAACAAATGTCAACAAATTTTTTAAAAACTGAAATTGTATCAACTATCTTTTCTTACTGCAACAGAATAAAACTAGAAATCAATAACAAAAGGGACACTGTAAACTGTAAAATACATGGAAATTAATCAATGTGCTTCTAAACAACAAATGGGTAAAAGAAAAAATCAAAACAAAAATTTTAAAAGTTCCTAGAGACAAATAAAAGTGAAAACACATCATATCTGAACCTACGGGATCCAGTTAAAGCAGTTCTAAGAGGGAAGTTTATAGCAATAAATGCCTACATCAAAAGAGAAGAAAGACTTCAAATAAACAACCTAATATTACACTTCAAGGAAACAGAAAAACCAAACCCAAAATTAGTAGAAGGAGAGAAATAACAAAGATCAGAGCAGAAACAAATGAATTAGAGATTGAACAAAAAAATACAGAAGGTCAATGAAACAA
>NW_007737690.1:75223-76415 GCF_000696425.1 Galeopterus variegatus | reverse complement strand
TACTTCCAGACTCATCCTATAAGGCCAGCATTACACTCAGACCAAAACTGAAAAAAAAAAAAAACAAAGAAACACAACAACAACAACAAAAAAACTCCACAAACTAATATCCCTACTGAACATAGATGTAAAAATCCTCAACAAAATACTAGCAAATGAAGTACAACACCACATTAAAAAATCATTCACCATGATGAATCCTAAGGGTGCAGGGATGGTTCAAAATACATAAATCAATAAACGTGATACATCATATCAACAGAATGTAGGGGAAAATTCATGTGATCATTTCAATAGACACAGGAAAAGCATTTGATAAAATCCAGTACCCCCTCATGATAAAAACACCCAACAAATTAGGTTTAGAAGGAATGTACCTCAACAAAATAAAAGCCACATATGACAAACCCACAGGGAATATCATACTGAATGGATAAAAATTGAATGCTTTTCCTCTAACTTCTGGAAGAAGCAAGAATGCCCACTTTTCCCAACTCTTATTCAACATAGTACTAAAAGTTCGATCCAGTGCAACAAGGCAACAGACAACCATAAAGGGCACCCAAATTGGGAAGGAGGGAGTCAAACTATCCCTCTTTGCAGATGACATAATCATATACATAGAAAACCTTGAAAACCCCACCAAGAAATTACCAGAACTAATAAATGAATTCAGTATAGTAGCAGGATACAAAATCAACACACAGAAATCAATACCCCTTCTCTATACAGCAATAACAAAATAGCAGAAGAAGAAATTAAGAGAGCAATCCCATTCACAACAGCTACTAAGAAAGTTAAATACCTAGCAGTAAGTTTAACCAAGGAGAAGAAAGACCTCTACAATGAAAACTATAAAACACTGGTAAAAGAAATTGAAGAATTTGCAAATAAGTGCTATAAAGGCCTTCCTTTCAGTGGATTCTAGGATGTCATTTTTGTCTTCTTGACACCATGAAACTCCACTATGACCTTTCTGCCTACTGTCTTACGTTCCTACCCTGTGTAGTTTTAGAATTTGGCAAATGCCTCACGGACAAAACTAGCCCCATATTGATCTGACTTTTCCATGCCTCGCTTTTTCCCAGGCTCTTACCTCACCCATGTTCTGGCTATCTTGGCATCCAAAACCTTCTATTTTTGTCCCTTTGGCCTTATGAGATTCTCAAAGGTTCTGCAGGCTTCTCTCTGT
>NW_007737690.1:73060-74249 GCF_000696425.1 Galeopterus variegatus | reverse complement strand
CTTCTATTTTTGTCCCTTTGGCCTTATGAGATTCTCAAAGGTTCTGCAGGCTTCTCTCTGTCTTAGCTACAAACGTCTTCCTGCCTTTATACCCGGCTACTCAACTTCTTGCTCGGGACCAAGATTACGTAAATGCACTGAGGACAAAGAGCAGTTACAGATGTCATCTTCTCCAAGGTTTTCTTCTCTCTGAGTTCTTGGACCCTTAAACTCTGGTTTCTTTAGTAGCTCTCTAATGCCTTCAAGCATTCTATGTGTTTTTATGTTTGGTTGGTTTTTGTTTTCATTTTTAATTCTACCCAGCTTCTAAATTGTTCTCAGTAGGAGTGTTTGTCCATGAAAGCTATTGCATCATAGCTCCAGTGTCTTATTTTAAAGTAACTCTCTAAATACTCTTCATGGAATGCATACTTTTCTGCCGTTTATTATTTTCAGTGAAAATATACCTAATATTTATTTTATTACATATTTGACAACTACCTATGTACTATTGTATAGACAGACTATAATTTACTTGCTCAATATCTTATCAATGGACCCCTTTTTTATTATTAAAATTTCTAACATGGAAAAAAGAGGAATCAGACTATAAAAACTCATATATTCACCACTAGATTCAACAGTCATCTTGCCATATTTCTGTTCTCCCTAAATTTTTCAGCGTGCATCTCCTAAGAACAAGGATATTTTTCCTTCATTATCAAAATACATTGGACAGTTTTGTCTAGTGTTTTGGTAATACAAATAATGCGTTAACAAATATACACGTACTTATATTTTGGCTAACTTATGCCTGTACATCCACAACATATATTTGTTAAAAGAAAAACTTTAGACAAATTAAATTTGACAGAGTTTAACTGATCAAAGAATCACTCACAGATCGGGCAGCCCCTAGAATCAGAACAGATTCAGAGACTCTGCCACTGCAGCATGTCTATTTGTAGACAGTAAAAGGAAGTGATACCCAGAAAGTGGAAGTGAGGTCCAGAACAGGTGGCTGCCTGTAACTGGCTGAGATGCAGCTACTTGTTACAAGAGTAGGCTACAGTCTATTTGCACGTCAAGTTAGGTCACAGTTCACTATGTCTGAAGAAATCTTCAGGCCTGTAGAGCTCTTTTACTTGTCCATAATCCTGCAGACTGGGCCAATTGTCGAGCTAGGGCTGGGTCTGGAGCTCACAGACCC
>NW_007737690.1:67478-71113 GCF_000696425.1 Galeopterus variegatus | reverse complement strand
TGCTTTTCTTCCCTGATAACTTTCTTACTTCAAGCAGGGAAAATTTAATAAGACCAGAAATTTTGAGAGAATTTATAGTACTTTGGGGAAGAAATGGAAAATTCCCCCTAACCACTCTTCTTTAAATCTATAAATGTCTCAAAATTTATTAAAAGAAAATTTAATAACTTGTATATGATCTAAGAATTGCAAATGTAGGAACCATCTCCAAAAAATTATATGTATCTAATAGATTGAGTCTTAGGTTGTAGGGGAATAATGTATTTGGATTGAAGATGGTGCATTGGAAAGTGTGACAGCAGGTGGCAGTAAGGGATCCAGGTTAGCTGGTAGAGATGATGCAGGCAGAGGGCAAGGCTACTAGCTCAAATGGCTTAAGCAGCCAGTAGCAGTGCCTTAGCCAAATGGCTAAGTTTTAGATGTGACTATTTCCAGCAAGAAATGGACTCACCTATCTAAATAAAAAGCAAGAAGCACATGCTAAGTGCCCAAGGAGCTCTAGTACTAATCAGGTTTTACAGACACATACCCAGATGTGGGGTTGTAGAAAGGTGCTTAGAACAAGGGAAATGTTCAATAAACAAAACAGGAAGAACACATTCAGAGCCGAGCTAAGAGCAAGGTTGATTCGATGCTAAGTCCTTTGAGGACTCAGATTAGACCAGAAAATCTTTAATTCCTAGTTATCCTTATCATATGGACAAGTATTCTGAGAGAAATGGAAAGGACAAAGTCAAAACTTTTAGGTGAAAGTTAAATAATCACAATTTAGTCGTGGGGGGTGGGGAAGGGGCATAGTTTTCCTTATCCAAGCAAGATTTAAAGTAACTTCATTCCTTGTACATGTTTGTTTTTTATCTCTGCATTAAACTTCTCTATTATATGCTTTTGACGGAGGTCTCTCAGAAAGTTTGATTGAAATAAATGGAAAAAACAAGTGGTGATATTTTCGGAAGGAATAACTATTTTATACTTCACTTGACTTTAACCATTATGAACCAAAGTTATATTTTAATTTGAGAATAGTTTTCCAGTAATAGCTACCTCCATCTAAAAGTATAACCCTCTCATAAAACAATATGAAACAGGAGTATGAGGATGGGCACAGAGAAATTAAAAATTTTTTTTTCCAAATATGTTTATAGTAATGAGAAATAAATAATTATCCATCTTATGATTTGCTCCCATACATTCTTCCAGGCTTTATTAAAATGTCACCTTCTTAGTAAGGCCTTGTCTGTCCATTCTACCTAAAATTGCAAACCTCATGGACTAATGCTACATCCGAATTAAAAACAAAACAAAACTAAAAAGATGTTTCTTGATTTCAAGTAATTCTTCAGTCTTATAAGGTGAAGGCTACATTGTATACGCTTAAAGAAGATAAAGCTATTTTGACACTGAGAAAGTTATTTTGTATTTACATGCAACAGAGAAAGAGCAAATTTAAAATGAAGAGATCTACCTCATAATCAAGAAAATAGAAATGACACAAAAATAATACAATATTTTATCCATGAGGTTAGTAAAATATAGTAAGCATAAAAACATGTTTTTCAAGGATGTGAGAAATGAGAACTAGTGTACTGGTTGCTGTGGATTGAATGTCCCCCCAAATTCATTGAAGCTTGACTCACATTGTTGTAACAGTGCTAAGAGGGTGGAAAATGCAATCATGGTATCTGTAAGGTGGGGCCTTCAAGAGGCAATTAGATTGTGAGGATTGTGCCTTCCTGAATGGATCGATCCATTTATGGAATAGTGGCCATGGTTCTGATGGCTTTACAAGGGGGGCAAGTAAGAAGGTTAGCTTTTTCTTGCTTGTGCCACTTTTTTTTTTTTCTGCCATGTGATACCCTGGCTGCCATAGGACCCTGTAGAGAGTTCCTACACAGAAGAAAGCCCTCACTGCATGTGTTTACGGACCGTGGATTTCCCAGCCACTGTAAGAAATAAGTTTCATTTCTTTATAAATTACCCATTTCAGGTATTCTGTTGTAAGCAACAGAAATGGACTAATACACTAGTACTGCTTCAGCTACCATCATGTTGAAGTCTAACGTAGCCTACTCTAGAACTCAGCAATTCTACCACACATGTGTGTGCCTAAGGGTTACATACATGGTGGTATTTTCTCTAACAGCAAATTAGAATGAGAGGGAGAGGGATGAAGAAAAGGGAGGAACATGAAGTTTCATTAAAAAGGCAATAGCTAATTTGATTTTGGCATAATTATGAAAAATAAAATATAACAGTTAAATGGAAACTGAAATATATTGGAGATATAATCAGTGGCATACTAGTGCTATGGTGTTAATATCTGTCGCCTCCAAAACTCATGATGAAATTTGATTCCCAATGTGACAGGGTTTGGAGGTAGGACCTAGGGGAGTGTTTGGATCATGGGGGTAGATACTCTCATGAATAATAGATCAATGTTATCCCTCTGCAACGAGTGTGTTCTCAAATTATTATTTCCTGAGAGAGCTGGTAAAGAGCCTGATACCCCCCCACACCCCCTTGTTTTTTCTCTCTTCATGTGATCTTTTTGCATATCCCAACTCCTCTTTCATTTTCTGCCATGAGTCAAAGCAGCCTGGGGCCCTTGCCATGTGTAGCTGCCCAATCATGTACTTCCCTGCCTTCAGAATCATAAGCCAAATACAATAAATTACCCCATATCAAGTATTCTGTTACAGCAATCCCAAATAAACCAAGATAACTAGTTTATCAACTCTTTGATTTAAAAAGTTCTAATTTAGAGTGCTTGCCATTTAGCATAGTGTAAATACTCCCACTGTGCTTAATTTCAAGCTACCAATGTGAAAATGAGCCTTTTCAAGTCAATAGTAGTCAGCTCCAGCCCACCACTAAGATACAGCTCAAAGCTAAATTGTGAATGAAAAGAGAAAATTTCCTCATGTGTATTTTGAAAGCAATCATAAATATTTAGGTAAAGTTTCAAAAGATATTATATTCTGCATAGATACGTATATTGGAAGGATCTACCCAGAATATATATTATTTATTTATATTTTGAGGAGGGGATTAAGAAAATTTGATTAAAAATAATGGTTAATTCAAATGTAGCTGTAATATTATACTTCATTTAAACAGTTATTTGAAGGAAGCATAAATATTGTTGAAATCATTAATTCTGGGTGACAAGAATATGTTTCTTTCTGTTTATTATCTTCTCTATCTCTCTAGTTTTGAAATTTCTTCTCAGTAAATTTTATGAGAAAAAAAATACCTATTAGAAATCTGAAAAACAAGATATTGGTGTCACAGTAGCATTGGCATGTGTGAATAGTTTGGAAGTAAGTGGTAATAAATTCAGTTGAGTACTTGGCACTCACACGCTTGCATATGTACTCTAGAAAATCAAGAGCTATAAATGAAGAGAGTTTTGATGGGAGTTTAGTGTATGAACAGTTCTTTAAATACGGAGAATCTTGATCTAGTTGTGTGAATTGACCTGCAACAAATGCCAGAGAACGGGAAAGTATTGCAAACTCAGAGTGATCCAAGTATATTATTTCTTAGATGCAATAAAAGGTGGAGAGAGAGAGAGAGAGAGAGGGAGGGGGAGAGAGAGAGAGAGAGAGAGAGAGAGAGAGAGAGAGAGAGAGAGA
>NW_007737690.1:65317-66452 GCF_000696425.1 Galeopterus variegatus | reverse complement strand
ATCAGAAGTCTGGACTGGGAATGACATGGCTGCAAATAAATTAGGGTGACCATAATTTTATCTACACAACTGGGAAACTTTTGAGAATAAAAAATGGCAGTATTAATAATGCCTAGACAAGAGCTATAAATCTGGACTCACGGTAAATGGGGATATACACAAACTACCTACATTTGACTGAAAATTTTGATAGACTGTATTAGGCAGATTGGAAGAAAGAAGATATAGAGTTGAAGTCACAATGAAATTTTCAACAGTTTCAGCCATAACGAGTGATTGGATCAAGATTATCTAAAAGAGAAATAAGAAGAGAGGGGAAATGAAAATTTTATTATAATAGATTTATTCCTTTACTTAATGGAAGGTATCAGGAAAAAAAATCAGAAAGGACAAAAATATCATTAATTTAAATTTTATGCACACTTGCAAAATATGAATATAAATAATTTGACAAAGATAAAATTTTATTCCCCCTCTATATCATTTATATATTGGATCTGTTTTTCAAAAATCTTAACAAATTGTGTCACATTAATATAAACAGCTTTTGGGAAATTTTTGTTCTGCAGTTAATTCAGAAAGATGATCATAGCAGTGTTTTCTAAAAGTAGACAAATACTGCTTTTTTGATATCTCAATTTTCTGAAGGGAAGAATATTACTGTCTATAACTTTTGCTTAAAAATTTAACAACTGTTCTTTTGTCATGGTGTTTATTGATGAATCGGATCTATTAAATTGTAAAACCATGCAATTTTCTTGTTTCTGTGCTTATTTGCTCTGGAGCCAGTATGGGAAAATCAGCACAGAAAGGCAGCAATTTCTCTTTACTTTGTAATTGTACAAGTACACGTCAAGGGATATTTCTTTCTATTCTCCAAAGTTATAATCTTTCTTCAACCACTCCCAAGAGTTCTTAAATCACGGAGAGCTATTCAACTCACTTTCCACTCTTGGAAAATTACAGCAGAATTCTAATTCAGTCTAGCGATACAAATATCCCAGTGAATTCGTGTGCATTTAGGTGAATCATCTCTATGAAGTCACTCTTAAATTACACAAATTAAAGTAAGAATAAAACTTTCAATTGTAGTTATCTCATGTATAAAAATTAAAATGAGAAATTATCTATTAGA
>NW_007737690.1:63377-65087 GCF_000696425.1 Galeopterus variegatus | reverse complement strand
AAAGATCTAGCTTGTATTGGTGAGAAAATACAATGACAAAGCAATAAGTATAATTTTGAGTACAGACAATATATTACAGTCTTTAAAGTGACATAAATTGCTGTGTAAATTCCACCTCCTAAACTCAGAATTTGGAGACAATTATAATCAAGCCAGCCCTGATGATTTAATACTACATAAGACTTACAATTGCATTTTGCTACTTATTTCAGCAAATTTATGCAGGATTCATAATAACTAAAAGATTTGTATCTTACTCCAACAGTTCCTCTTTAAACATGAGCTGTTACTTTGCTGCAGGCAGCAACTTTTCTTTTCTTTGTAATTACACAAGGCAATTCAGTGAGGCTCGTAGGAATATTATTCCCATGATTAAAAATATACTAAAACCATTCAATATCTTATTTATCTTCATTATTATTAATTTTGGAGCCATTAACTACTTTCTTAGTTCTTATTCTTTGACCTATCAAGTATTCTACTGCTGACCGGTTGCTCAGTTGGTTAGTTGTTTACACATTGTTGCCAGTTCTCCATGTGTGATGGTTAATTTTATGTGTTGCCTCAACTAAGGAATGACCAGACTGCTGGTAAAACGTAATTTCTGAGAGTATCTGTGAGGGTGTTTGTATAAGAGATTAGCATTTGAATTAGTGGACTGAGAAAAGACCTGCCCTCACCAGTGGAGGTGCACATTACCCAGTCCTTTGTGCAGGAAAGTGAATTTTCTCTCTCTGCTTAAACTGACACATCCATCTTCTCCTACCCTACGATATCGATGCTCCTGGCTGTCAGGCCTTGAGACTTTGGGACATACACCACTGGGTCACCTGGTTCTCAGGTTTTCAGATTTGGACTTGAACTATACCACCTGCTTTCCTGGGTCTCCTTAGCCCCCATAATTGCGTGAGCCAATCCTTCATCATAAATCTCTTTCTATATATCCAAATATACCCCATTGATTCTATTTCTGTGGAGAATTCTGACTAATACACCATGTCAAATACAAAATTGCAGTTTAACCTAAAACACAGAAAAAGAAGTATTTACAATTCCCACTATAGTATCATACCAAGGATAATTTCCTCAGTATCTCAAAGTGCTATAACCCACCAAAGAAGCATAAAAAATGAGGTTAGAATGTATTTTTTTTCCTTCTGCTAATAATCAACATGGTTTATAAGAGAGATTTTAAAAAGTGTTGAAATTATTCCCTCTTTTTAAAATCATGCTTTCCATTGTATTAATTTCATTGCATAGGTAAAATCCAAAGTAAAAGAATAGTCATTAACAAATGGTACAATCCTGACAAACAAATCTTAATGTTAAATCTTGAACCTTATACATTCATGAAGAAATCACCTTCAAATATGTTGGGAAAATATAGAAAAATGGTCAGGGCCCCTCAGATGTTCAGAATCTTGCCAAGCATCTGATGTAAACATGCACATGGGCCAAGGTGTTCCTTGTTATTGTCTAATGTGATTGTGCACGTGCAGTTCTGCCCAGCCTGCCATCTTCTGTATGGAAATCGCAGACAGTGGGGCGATTCCAACACTGCTCCTCACATCCTGGGGTTGGATTCCACGTCCCTGAAGGTATTTTGGATTGTGGACTTGATTATAAAGGACTAACGGTTCGGATAAACGGAGCTTCTGAGGATGCTCTGGGAATCCATATTAGGTCGGCTGCTCCTAGCTCTGAATAAAG
>NW_007737690.1:45875-62900 GCF_000696425.1 Galeopterus variegatus | reverse complement strand
TGGAAATTGCAGACAGTGGGGCGATTCCAACACTGCTCCTCACATCCTGGGGTTGGATTCCACGTCCCTGTAGGTATTTTGGATTGTGGACTTGATTTTGGATTGTGGAGCTTCTGAGGATGCTCTGGGAATCCATATTAGGTCGGCTGCTCCTAGCTCTGAATAAAGCATATTCTTTCATTACCCACAGCTCCTAGGACCTTTTCCTATTACCTACCTCATAGACCTGCATGTGGAGGGTTTGTGACCCTGTCTGTACAATGGGCTCAAAGGGTCCGTGAGCCATAGCTCTAGCTTTACAAAATATATAACCAATTTTCTTGTGTTGGGAAAATGGAACAATTTGGTCAGGCTCCCCTCACCTTGGAGCCAGTTCAGGTTAGTTTGAAAAACATTGTGTGGGTGGAGCGAGTGCACCTGCACAGCACCGCTTTGGCTGGTGTTTTACTGCCTCAGGCACCCACCCTGCACGGCCATGCTTTTCCAGACCTGCAGCTTCCGAGGACCGTGTGGCTGGTTGCCTAGCTTAGAGATCTGTGTGAAGAGGTCTGGTGACCCAGCCTGACATGTGAAGGGTTTGTGACCCAGTCTGTGAATGGGCTTGAGGGGTCTGGGAGCTCCAGACCCAGTCCTAGGTCGACAATTGGCCCAGTCGGTGCAGGATTACCGGCAGGTAAAAGAGCCCGACTACTGGCATGATCACCTAGCTTTACAATTGACGTCAGGAACAGGACTAAGAGCTAGACAACTGGCGCTGTGAGGATTCCAGACCTTAGCTGTAGCTCAGCAGTAGCCAGACATCTTGTTACACAGATTTTTAAAACTTTAATCTATTTTTTTACATCTGTGTTTTTTAACATTTATTTCTTAATAAAACATAATTGATTATACATATTTGTAGGGTACAGAGTGAAATACCAATATTTGTGTACAATGTGTGATGATCAAATGAAGACAGTATATTCATCATTACGAAACATAATCATTCTTTGTGTCATTAACACAAAGTGATAGACCTGTTTTATTCTGTTATTTGTAAATTTAATATTGGAAATGAAGCAATTAATATTTCAAAAAATATTTTTAAATGACTAAAGATTGTATAATACTTCAGTGATAAATTATTCTATTTATCTATTTATGTAACTTTCTGGCATCATTTCCAGTAAAGTATATCCCTTAACCCTTGCCTGTTATTTCCTTAAATTTTATTTCTAGAAGAATTTGGGACATTTGACATACGGAGTTTCCTATGCTTGTAATTTTACAGATTCTATAATCATTTTGCAGTCCATCATCTCTCTTTGTTCTCTTTATTACCTGCAAATTGTCAGATTACACCCGTTTGCCAAGACTGGAAGTTTGGTAGTGGTCTTTCACCAGGAGGCGCGTAATATTTGGGTTATGCTCTTTGTGTCCAATCACTGTTGCTTAGTGCTCAGATCCATTAATTTATGGAAGAAGTAAAAATTATCATATTCTAATTCTATTATTAATTTTTATTTATTAGATATAATAATTTAATAAGGATATGCTTTTTTTTACCTACTATTTAGCTGTACAGCAAAGTAACTCACATAGGCATGGCAGGAAAAAAGCTGGATTCTTCCCATTAATTACTCAACTTTCAAGATAATGAATGACCTATGCCATCCTCACAAGGTTACTGATTAATCTATTTCCTGAATATTACTTTGAATTCATAAATTTAAATGTATCATAATTTTTACTTTTATTAAAGCTCAAAGTGTCCCCATTTTAACCAGTAGGAGCCTCTTGAATTTCACACCTAAGTTTTTTTTTTTTTTTTTTTTTTTGGTCTGGATGGCCCAAATATTTTTTTTTCTTTTACATAAATCCCATGAATTTACTGGAATGTGTCTTATTATTGGGTATTCCTGCTCAATATTATTATGTTAATATTGCTTTTTCAATATTCAGTTTTAAATCACTTTGTATTTTAGAAAGTTCTATAGAATTAGTTTCAGTACTTGTTCTATTTCTTTGATTTTTTCTTTATCTTCAAGTACGCCAATTACATTTCTGCAGATTTGTGTGTGTGTGTGTGTGTGTGTGTGTGTGTGTGTGTGTGTGTAGAGTGAAAAATAAAGAAAAAAAATAGTAAACTGCTAATAGAAGGATCTGCCTCTTCTATCTGGTCTCCTCTTTAGTTTGGGGCTTTTACTCCTGTAGTATTCAATTCTCGTCTTCTTCCAGAAGATTCACCTCTGTGTGGATCCCACTCCCAAAAGGGAGCCCCGAGTCCTGAGAATTTATGTGAACTTGGCTATTCTAGAACATTTAGTTCTTACAGTATTTTCACTAAACTCGTTTACTATCAGATTAAGCAAAATGCCTTCTGATTTCAGCTGTTATTTGCCTTTGGACCGCTGGACTTTCTTGTTGTGTTTTAGCTCTTCCACGATTTTTCTGTTTTGATCTGATGTCCCATCACTCCCCTCTGTCTTTTCCCACACCAACACCAACAAACACGCTGATATTTTGGCTGTTAATGGTTTGTCAACTACCACCCCTGTAAATGTTTTTTGTTTGTTTTGTTTTGTTGCAACCTAATTGCTGGCCTATTTTAATGTGGGAATTGGGAAAACCTAAAACTGTTACTACCACTGTGGCATTTTTTCAGGGATAATCTTAGCTTCTTTAACATACATCTATCCTGCCAATTCAGATGCTGAATCCCAAGTCAAACAGTAACAATAACAACAAAAAACTTTAAAAGCTGGCCAAGTTCATGCTTTTTAGTTTGATAGAGGGCTAAATATTGCTTCGTAATTATCTTATTAATTCCTTAGTCATCTCCTTTTGATTTATACTCTCAGCCTTTACTATGTTGTGCAAATAATCTTGCCTTTATACATAAAGATTTTGAGACTGGAAAATTAAATTATAGGCAGGAAGAATTGGGGATGGAAGGAGCAAAAATTTACCTTTCAATTTTGTTCTTGCAACTTAGTTCTAACGAATGGGTTTATTTTATTATGTGTGCATCCTATAGTATACATTTTNAATCCCAAGTCAAACAGTAACAATAACAACAAAAAACTTTAAAAGCTGGCCAAGTTCATGCTTTTTAGTTTGATAGAGGGCTAAATATTGCTTCGTAATTTTCTTATTAATTCCTTAGTCATCTCCTTTTGATTTATACTCTCAGCCTTTACTATGTTGTGCAAATAATCTTGCCTTTATACATAAAGATTTTGAGACTGGAAAATTAAATTATAGGCAGGAAGAATTGGGGATGGAAGGAGCAAAAATTTACCTTTCAATTTTGTTCTTGCAACTTAGTTCTAACGAATGGGTTTATTTTATTATGTGTGCATCCTATAGTATACATTTTGCAACCAGATGTCTGTTCATATGTCAAAGTATTTACTCTGGAGTTCACAATACTCGTTTTTCAGGACTGTGTGTATCTTAGATGCCTCTTCCTTAAATCAAATCCCTGATCCCTATCCCAGTTGCTTAAGATTTATTATTTGCTATACAGATTTCCTAATGCTAATCTTACATTCTGAATATAACCTACTCCCACGTTTCCCGTTGACATGTTTCAATTATCAGTTGGAATAGTCTAATTTCTCCTATAAATTTCTTTGATGTTCCTTATTTTTTTCCCCATTACTCTGGGATGGGGACACATATACAATCTTTTCCCTTCACATTCAATCACTTTCCCCACATGACCTCTGTGTTCTCTGTAATAAATATTCCCAGGTCACCTCTATTTAAATAGATCTTAATGTGAGATTTCTATAGACTTCATCTTATTTTAATCTCAAATTGCACATCTGCTGTCTCCACATGTTTTCCATCAAAGCTATACCTTATACTACTGGGCTATATCAACAACCAGCACAATTTAACAGAGAAAAGCAAAACCAATACCAAAGAAAAAGCAAACAAACAAAAAATCCTCTTCCAAATCATGTGCAATTTTCTAAATGCTACACTTGTACCCCCTTATCCATGGCGAATACATTCCAGGATCCCCAAGATTTCCCTGAAACTGTGGATAGTACTGAACCCTGTACATATTATGTTTTTTCTATATATATCTACCAATAATAAAGTTTAGTTTATAGATTAGGCACAATAAGAGATTAACAACAATAGCTAATAATACAATAGAACAATTATGCCAATGTGCCAGCATCACCATCCTTGAACTTTGGGGCCGTTATTAAGTAAAATAAGAGTGACTTGAACACAAGTATTGCGATGCCATGACAGGCAATCTGATAACCCACGTGGCTGCTAAGTGACTAACAGGTAGTTACTGCCTGCAGCGTGAACACACAGGACAGAGCCTGTGTCCTGGGCTGGACAGAGAAGGAAAGCAAAAGATTTCATCATGCTACTCTCAATTTAAAACCTATGAATTGTTTCTTTCTGGTCTTTTTCCATTTAATATTTACTTTCTTTCAAATTCTGTTTTAAAAATTAATTTATACCTTATTGTAACATAGTTGATTGTACATATCTGTGAGGTACATCATTGAATATCAATACTTGTGTGCAATAGGTGATGCTCAAATCAGGATGATTAGTTATATTCTTCATTATACAATAATTGATTTTTGTGGTCCTTTGCCAGTCCCTCCCTTTCCTCCCTCCTCCTCCTCCTCCATTCCCACTTTGGTAATCTCACTTCTGTTCTCTTCTCTTGAAAGTTTAATATATTATTGTGATTGTCGTATCTTTCTTTTTTACTTTATTTATTTATTTATTTATTTATTAGTTCCCACGTAGAAGTGAGAACATGCAGAACTTCTCTTTCTCCGCCTGGCTAATTTCATGCAGCATAAGTTTTGCGAAGTCCATCCATTTTGCTCAGAATGGCAGTATTTCATTCATTTTTATGGTGATATTGTATTCTTTTGTATAAATACACCACATTCTCCTTATCCAGTTGTTCCATGATGGACATTTAGGTTGGTTCCAACACTAAGGTACTGTAAATAGAGCAGCAATAAACATGAGAGTAAAGGTGTCCCTTCAACATGATGATTCCTGTTCCTTTGGGTATATGCTCAGCAGTGGGTTTGCTGGGTCATAAGGCAGTTCTACCTGTAGTTGCTTGAGGAGACTTCATACCATTTTCCATAATAGCTGCACCAATTTACAGTCTCACTAACAGTGTAGGAGGGTTCCCCTTTCTCTGTGTCCTCACCAGTATTTGTTAATCTCTCCTTTTAACAGCAGCCAGTCTAACTGGAGTGAAATAATATCTCAATGTGGTTTTGATTTGCATTTCCCAAATGCTAAGTGGTGTTGAGTATTTTTTCATGTGTGTGTTGGCCATTCATATACCTTCTTTTGAGAAATGCCTATTCAGCTCCTTTGCCTATTTTTTTAATTGGGTTATTTGTTTTTTTTTTTTTTACTATTAAGTTCTTTGAGTTCCTTGTATATTCTGGATATTAATCCTTTGTGAGATGCACAGTTTGCAAATATTTTCTCCCACTCTGTAGGTTGTCTTTTCACTCTGTTGATTGCTTCTTTTGCTGTACAGAAGCTTTTTAATTTGATATAATCCCATTTGTTTAGTTTTTTCCTTTCGTTGCCCTTGTTTTGGGGGTTGTATTCATAAGGCCTTGCACAGTCCTACTTCCTGCAGTGTTTTCCTTATGTTTTCTTTAGGAGTTTTATAGTTTCATGACATATATTTAAGTCTTTAATACATTTTGAGTTGCTTTTTAAAATATGGCAAGCTGTTACTAAAACCAGATAAAGACACAACAAAAAAAGGCTCCCGCCGAGGGTTCGGATCCCACATACAGACCGGCCGCTCACTGGCTGAGCGAGGTGCGGGGGCAGCACCGAGGGTTGCGATCCCGTTGCCGTCCCGGTCCGGTACGGGCGCGACACTGAGGGTTGCGATCCGTTGCCAGTCACAAAAAAAGACAAAAAGGAAAATAAATAAATAAATAAATAAAATAAAATAAAATATGGCAAGAGGTATGACTCTATAATAATTCTTCTACATATTAATGTCCAGTTTTCCCAGCACCATTTATTGAAAAGGCAGTTTTTTCCTCCAAATATGTTACTGGTGACTTTGTCAACAATCAGTTGGCTGTAGGTATATGGGTTGATTTCTGGGTTCTCCATTCTGTTCCATTGGTCCATGTGTCTGTTTTTATGCCAGCACCATGCTGTTTGGGTTGCTATAGCTTTGTAGTATAATTGGAAGACAGGTAGTATTATGCCTCCAGGTTTGTTTATTTTTATTTTTTTGCTCAGGATTTCTTTGGCTATTTGGGGTCTTTTGCAGTTACACATGAATGTTTTTTTCTGTTTCTATGAAGAATGTCATTGGTATTTTGATGGGGATTGCATTGAATCTATAGATCACTTTAGGTAGTATGGACATTTTCACAATGTTAATTCTTCCAATCCTAGAGCATGGAATGTATTTCCATCCTTTTGTGTCCTCTTTAATTTCTTTCAGCATTGATTTGTAGTTCTCATTGTAGAGATCTTTTATTTCCTTGCTTAAATTGATTCCTAGGTATTTTATTTTTTTGGTGACTATTTTAAATGGGATTGCTTTCTTGATTTGTTTTTCTGCTAATTTGTCATTGGAGTATAAAAAATGATACTGATTTTTGTGTGTTGATTTTATATCTTGCAACTTTACTGAAATTATCAGTTCTCAGAGATTTTTGGTAGAGTCTTTAAGTTTTTCTCTATATAGGATCTTGTCATCTGTAAACAGGGACAGTTTGACTTCATCTTTTCCAGTCTGGATGCCCTTCATTTCTTTCTCTTGCCTGATTACTTTGGCTAGTACTTCTAATAATAAGTTAAGTAAGAGTGGTGAGAGTGGACATCCTTGTCTTTTTCCTGTTTTTAAGGGAAAAGCTTTTAACTTTTCCCCATTTAGGATGATATTGGTGGTGGGTTTGTCATATATGGCTTTTATTGTGTTTAGATACTTTCCCTCTAAACCTAATTTGCTGAGAGCATTTATCATGAAGGGATTTTGAATTTTGTCAAATGCATTTTTAGCTTCTATTGAGATAATTGTATGGTTATAATTGTATGGTTTTTGTCCTTGATTTTGTTGATGTTGTGTATCATTTTTATTCACTTGCATATGTTGAAACATTCTTGCATCTCTGGGAAGACTCCCACTTGATTTTGGTGTATAATGTTCTTGATGTGTTTCCAAATTCTATTTGCTAATATTTTATTGAGGATTTTTGTGTCTATATAGGTTCATCAAAGATACTGAACTTTTTTGTTGTTGTATATTTGTCTTCTTTTGGTATTGGTATAGTGTTTGCTTCATAGAATGAGTTTGGGAGAATGGTTTCTGTTTTCAATTTTTTGGAATAGTTTGAAGAACATTGGGATTAATTTTTGTTTAATGGTTTGGGATAACTCAACAGTAAAACCCTTGGTCCTGGATTTTACTTTGTTGGTAGACTGCTGATTACTGCTTCAGTCTTGTTGCTTGTTATCGGTCCATTCAGGTTTTCTGTGTCTTCTTGGTTCAGTCTTAGTAGTTTCTATGTGACATTTAATATTTTTGGACTGCAGTTGACTGAGGGTAACTGAAACCTTGAAAAGCTAAACTATGATGGGGGTGGGGAGGGGGAACTACCATATGTATATGTTCATTTATTTTTTCTGCTTCATTTTACTTGAAATTTTGGTAGAATTGGGCACATAAAAACCATACAATTTAAACTCTCTTCTTTGGTTTTACTTACTCATAGAACTATACTTATACTTTCAATATGTGATGAATATTCTATATATTATTTGTTGACTCTGATAATGAATTTCTAGCCTTGACCTTTTCCCAGACATCAGTTCTGCTTTTCCCACATATGCATTATTGTTGTACCTCAGCCCCTACATGACTCATTGCCACCTCATAATAAACATTAATTCAGCTAAATTCCTATAACTAATTTTTCTCTTTCTTATCAGTTCCTCAAACATGTTTTTGTTATTGTTATTTTTATAAGTGATATCACAAATGCTCAAAATCTAATAGTCATAATTGAGTCCACTTTCACCTACTCTGCCAGTAATTATGAATAATTCTTCTTTGCTAGAATTTAATTAGGTAAATCATTTTTATAATTTATAGATATTTGATTGTGGTTATATAGTAATTATCATAACGGACATCATATCTTGACCTCCCTTCCCACATTCATGCCACCTTCTGCCCCTTTATATAACAGCTATGCACTTTAGGCAATATTGATCTCCTAGCTATCTTTGGGGGTAGGTGTAATACAAATTAAAACAATCAAAAAGTCTTGTTTTTTTTTCAGTAAAAGACTTCTGATATGAGGTACTTTAATTTAGCTAGAAGTAAAAGCTCAACTTAAATGATATTATTATTGATTAAACTATTATAAACCAACATAAAAGCACAGGTAGGTGTACATATACATACCTGTGCATTTATGTTGGTTTAAAATAGTTTAATCAATAATAATATCATATATGCACATATTAAATCACATTTAATAACTGAAGATATATAGCCATTCTATAATTCATTGATATTTGGAAAGCACATAAAGTTAAATTATATTTGAATATATGCAAAATTTATAAGTATTCAAGGTTTATTTTTCTGCTAAATTTTAGTTACTGAACATGCTACTTTTTTTTTTTTTCACAGATAGAGTCTCTTTGTTTTTCCTAGCAGAGTTCTAGAATATATTGTAATACTTTTTTCACATTTTGGGAAAGATTCTATGAGGCCCAAATGAATGATTTAGGTTAGATCTATATGCTGGTCTCAACGTGTGTAGGAATATCTCACATAAACAAAAGATTTAGTTGTTTCAGTCTACTGCAGCTAGACTATATATACCATTTCTGAAAAATGCACCAAGAGAGTCTTCCAGGCATGTCCAGTTTAGTTTCACTCAGTTGATTTTACTAATAAGATAAACAAATCATTTTCTACATACAAAAGTGGCAGAAGCTGTGCTTTTCCTCCTGTTAGGTCTGCATTCCTACTGTGAAGACTGTTAAAACTGATGCTAATATTTATTCACATATTTTAGGATAAGGAAAATCATGCTTCCTTTTGAAACACAGTTTTGTCGAGACCAACAGTTTTTGTAACTACATTTTGATTATTGAGTATTAATTTTAAATTAGCTTTAATATTAATTAGCAGTAACAGTTAACAAAATGTACTTTGTTAAGGATGAAAAACACTTATTCAACAATCATAAGCAAAGGCCCATTTTCACTTCTCTTCTCAGAGATCTATTAGAAACCACCAGTACAATAAATTTGTGAGTTCTCTGGAATTGTAGAACGAATGTTGAACAATTATATTTAGGAATATTTATGAACTTGCCTTCTATATAAGTATCAGATATCTACATTAAACTACCTTAGGCAAACAGGTGATTTAATTAGAGTGCAGACTGAACCTAAGGAAAGGAAGTTGAACAATTATATTTAGGAATATTTATGAACTTGCCTTCTATATAAGTATCAGATATCTATATTAAACTACCTTAGGCAAACAGGTGATTTAATTAGAGTGCAGACTGAACCTAAGGAAAGGAATTATGATAGTTTGGCCTTAGAAATTACCAAAAATAGTGACTTGAAAAAAACAAAAAACTAAAAAAAATTCTCATATTAAGGCATGAAATAAATTATATATTTTTACCTCTTCCACCATCAACAAAGCATAATAGTGAAGAAAATATAGCAGGATAACTGGAATAAAAAGTTTGATTGAAATAGAAAATGCAGTTATAACAGGAAATCTGTTACATATAGGACGGATCATATCATTTGCATTTTCATATTCTATCTCTCAATACAATGTGGTCGGAGGAATAAATTTCTTTATTCTGCACCAGGCAGATTCTCTTGCCTTCTGATTGGTTTGGGTCAATGAGAGCACATGCGAGAGTAAGAAGAGAGAAGTTGGTTATTGTCATGATATGACACATGGATAGGGTGGATACTAGCTCTTGATACCCCAACCCCCAGAAATCAGCAGCAATAGAGGACTTATCAGAGGGTGCACAGGAAAGAAATAATTGGCAGTATATTAATGTACTACTTAACATACATAAGCAGAAAAAAGTTCTGTTGGGGAAACTGACTTGATTAAGTATAGAAGCACGTTGTGTTTTCTTATACCATTTGCAAATCAAGGCTAGTTTATAGAACTTAATCACCTTAATGAGAGAGTGGAGCATCCCTTTGAGGAAGGACTCTGTAATGTAGTCATACTGAGTCTTTCTTTAAGTTTTCCATAGTGGGGCCTGCAGTAATTTACCAGAATGACTACTTAGTATAAACGAAACATATTTTGAATTTCCATGGAGTTATAATATAACAACTAGAAATTGATCACAATCGCTGAAAACTAAAATACCACCATAAGTAGATTTTCATGATTTATGGAGATTTGTGGGTCTGAGAGAGTTTCCCAGTAGGTCTAGTGAGGCCATGACCCATGTATTATTCACCCACATACCTTAGAGTAAAAAACAAAAAACAAAACCCCCCCAGCATCTCAAGAAACTCTGAAGGAATTTTATTCTGAGAAATCCATAGAAACTAGTGCCAAAATCAAGGATTTTAAAGATGCAGGGGTATAGGTGGTACCCCATACCTCTTTAACTCACACTTTACCTGTGCAAAACTCAGACGAGTCATGGAGGATGGCTCTGTATTACTGTAAATTTAATTTGGAGTTGATGCCATTTCCATCCAAAGATCCACGTGTGGTATGTTTGCTGAAGCAAATCACAATAGAGCCAGGCACCTAGTATGTACCACCTGGCCTAGAAAATGGATTATTTTCGATTTCTATCACTAAAAGTAATAAGAAGCAGTATATATTCATTCAGTAAGAAACATTTTTTACATATCATTTTTCTAGCACTCTATTACCTTTGTTGTATTGATAGTCCACAAAATAATGCCTTGGACCAATAATCTCATTTATGGTAATAATGCACAAGCAAAAGGAATTTACAGATATTAAAATGTTCCCAATCATCAAGAAGTAATTGATCATAAAATAATGGAATAACCTGTCAGGT
Organism: Galeopterus variegatus; assembly: GCF_000696425.1. Classification (NCBI taxonomy): domain Eukaryota; kingdom Metazoa; phylum Chordata; class Mammalia; order Dermoptera; family Cynocephalidae; genus Galeopterus; species Galeopterus variegatus. The sequence continues at coordinate 51,822 of NW_007737690.1, read as the reverse complement.
GAGATGCAATACCTGTGAGGTCAGGGTGTCTTACAGGGTATGATTTTTTTCCCCCTTAACCACTGACTAGTACATGGGTACAGTCTTCTCCATAACGTACTCTGAGAAAAAGGGAATGGATGGCAGCATCTCCTTTTGTAATTATGCCTTGTAATTCCTTTAAGAATATTTTCTTCCTCATTTCTGTAAACTTGGGCTTAGTAGGTTTCAATAACCTATGATCCAAGGGAAAAACATTTGTGCCAGAGAATACAGCCATGGCTCAATTGATTGGGAAGCTGAAATTAATCAAGTTCATTTTGAATTCTTCATGAAACTGTTCAATAGTCAGAGTAAAGGGTTCACTGCCCTGGCTAGTGGATTAATTCTAAATTTAAGGACACTTGAATTGCTGCCTCATAGGGTAAAAAGGATTGTGTCTGAAATTTGTAGGGTATACATCAGCCCAGTATTCCCTTGCCCAGTAATACTGGTCAATGGGAAACTGCAATAGCTAAGGACACTTGAATTGCTGCCTCATAGGGTAAAAAGGATTGTGTCTGAAATTTGTAGGGTACACATCAGCCCAGTATTCCCTTGCCCAGTAATACTGGTCAATGGGAAACTGCAATAGCCCATTCGAGATAAGACCACTATTATCTTGAATCCTGGAATTAGGTTTGGGTCAGCTTAATAGCGGTTGTTAGGAGATTAAAGATGACATCCACCTCTTTGTCACATTGAAAACTGAAGGAGAAATTGCTCTTCTCTTGAATCTGCTGGATCTCATGACAGCTCTGATCAATAGGATAGGGAAGAAGTAAAGTTGTACCAATTTTCAAGCCAAAACTTCAAAAACCTGGCAGCTTCCACTTCCTGCCTCTTGTTATATTCACTCTGGAGGATGTCAGAGTCAATGTAAGAAGTCTGGCTACGTGGAGACTGCCCCATTGTGTTAACAGTCCAAAGTGAAACCAGGCTTCTAACCACCCTCAGTGCTGTGGATTTAACTGTGTTCCTCAAGAAGATATGCTTAATTCCTAACCTCAGCTATCTCAGAATGTGAACTATTTTTTAATTCTGGGTCATTGCAGATGTAATTAGTTCAGCTAAGAGGAGATCATACTGCTTAGGCTTGGCCCTTNTATCAGATATCTACATTAAACTACCTTAGGCAAACAGGTGATTTAATTAGAGTGCAGACTGAACCTAAGGAAAGGAATTATGATAGTTTGGCCTTAGAAATTACCAAAAATAGTGACTTGAAAAAAACAAAAAACTAAAAAAAATTCTCATATTAAGGCATGAAATAAATTATATATTTTTACCTCTTCCACCATCAACAAAGCATAATAGTGAAGAAAATATAGCAGGATAACTGGAATAAAAAGTTTGATTGAAATAGAAAATGCAGTTATAACAGGAAATCTGTTACATATAGGACGGATCATATCATTTGCATTTTCATATTCTATCTCTCAATACAATGTGGTCGGAGGAATAAATTTCTTTATTCTGCACCAGGCAGATTCTCTTGCCTTCTGATTGGTTTGGGTCAATGAGAGCACATGCGAGAGTAAGAAGAGAGAAGTTGGTTATTGTCATGATATGACACATGGATAGGGTGGATACTAGCTCTTGATACCCCAACCCCCAGAAATCAGCAGCAATAGAGGACTTATCAGAGGGTGCACAGGAAAGAAATAATTGGCAGTATATTAATGTACTACTTAACATACATAAGCAGAAAAAAGTTCTGTTGGGGAAACTGACTTGATTAAGTATAGAAGCACGTTGTGTTTTCTTATACCATTTGCAAATCAAGGCTAGTTTATAGAACTTAATCACCTTAATGAGAGAGTGGAGCATCCCTTTGAGGAAGGACTCTGTAATGTAGTCATACTGAGTCTTTCTTTAAGTTTTCCATAGTGGGGCCTGCAGTAATTTACCAGAATGACTACTTAGTATAAACGAAACATATTTTGAATTTCCATGGAGTTATAATATAACAACTAGAAATTGATCACAATCGCTGAAAACTAAAATACCACCATAAGTAGATTTTCATGATTTATGGAGATTTGTGGGTCTGAGAGAGTTTCCCAGTAGGTCTAGTGAGGCCATGACCCATGTATTATTCACCCACATACCTTAGAGTAAAAAACAAAAAACAAAACCCCCCCAGCATCTCAAGAAACTCTGAAGGAATTTTATTCTGAGAAATCCATAGAAACTAGTGCCAAAATCAAGGATTTTAAAGATGCAGGGGTATAGGTGGTACCCCATACCTCTTTAACTCACACTTTACCTGTGCAAAACTCAGACGAGTCATGGAGGATGGCTCTGTATTACTGTAAATTTAATTTGGAGTTGATGCCATTTCCATCCAAAGATCCACGTGTGGTATGTTTGCTGAAGCAAATCACAATAGAGCCAGGCACCTAGTATGTACCACCTGGCCTAGAAAATGGATTATTTTCGATTTCTATCACTAAAAGTAATAAGAAGCAGTATATATTCATTCAGTAAGAAACATTTTTTACATATCATTTTTCTAGCACTCTATTACCTTTGTTGTATTGATAGTCCACAAAATAATGCCTTGGACCAATAATCTCATTTATGGTAATAATGCACAAGCAAAAGGAATTTACAGATATTAAAATGTTCCCAATCATCAAGAAGTAATTGATCATAAAATAATGGAATAACCTGTCAGGTGAGATGCAATACCTGTGAGGTCAGGGTGTCTTACAGGGTATGATTTTTTTCCCCCTTAACCACTGACTAGTACATGGGTACAGTCTTCTCCATAACGTACTCTGAGAAAAAGGGAATGGATGGCAGCATCTCCTTTTGTAATTATGCCTTGTAATTCCTTTAAGAATATTTTCTTCCTCATTTCTGTAAACTTGGGCTTAGTAGGTTTCAATAACCTATGATCCAAGGGAAAAACATTTGTGCCAGAGAATACAGCCATGGCTCAATTGATTGGGAAGCTGAAATTAATCAAGTTCATTTTGAATTCTTCATGAAACTGTTCAATAGTCAGAGTAAAGGGTTCACTGCCCTGGCTAGTGGATTAATTCTAAATTTAAGGACACTTGAATTGCTGCCTCATAGGGTAAAAAGGATTGTGTCTGAAATTTGTAGGGTACACATCAGCCCAGTATTCCCTTGCCCAGTAATACTGGTCAATGGGAAACTGCAATAGTCCATTCGAGATAAGACCACTATTATCTTGAATCCTGGAATTAGGTTTGGGTCAGCTTAATAGCGGTTGTTAGGAGATTAAAGATGACATCCACCTCTTTGTCACATTGAAAACTGAAGGAGAAATTGCTCTTCTCTTGAATCTGCTGGATCTCATGACAGCTCTGATCAATAGGATAGGGAAGAAGTAAAGTTGTACCAATTTTCAAGCCAAAACTTCAAAAACCTGGCAGCTTCCACTTCCTGCCTCTTGTTATATTCACTCTGGAGGATGTCAGAGTCAATGTAAGAAGTCTGGCTACGTGGAGACTGCCCCATTGTGTTAACAGTCCAAAGTGAAACCAGGCTTCTAACCACCCTCAGTGCTGTGGATTTAACTGTGTTCCTCAAGAAGATATGCTTAATTCCTAACCTCAGCTATCTCAGAATGTGAACTATTTTTTAATTCTGGGTCATTGCAGATGTAATTAGTTCAGCTAAGAGGAGATCATACTGCTTAGGCTTGGCCCTTAATCCAATATGACTGGTATTCTTACAAGAAGATGTTATAATGGGAACACAGTGGAAAAGATAACCATGTGCCAGTGGAAACAGAGACTGGAGTAATGTAACAAGACAAGGAATGCCAACATAGCCAGGGAATACCAGAACATAGAGGAGACATGGAAGGATTCTTCAGGTTTGAAAGGGAGCATGGCCCTGCTGACCCACAGATTTCAGACATCAAGCCTCCAGAACTGCGAGAAAATCAATTTCTGTTTTAAGCACAGAGTTCATGGTATTTTGTTATGACAGTCCTAGTAAACAAATGCAACCACCAAGATATCAGATGTGTGAAAAAACGACAACAAAAACAGCTTGAGCCTTCCAGTCGAGCCAATCCATCAACTCAGTGGCACTGAGTTCATGCCACAAGAAGTAGGTGTTGTGGCTACCTGGCCTTGCTGCCCTGGGCACTGCATCTCCCTAGTTGATTTATTTCTCCTTACACATGCTTTGCAGAAAGCCCTTGGTTAATCTCTCCTTAACTAACCATTCCGATTGCGCTGACAGTTTCTTACTATTATTTTGACTCATACATAATACCTCCTGAAATCCCAACTGAAATAAAAATAGACCAAATGAAATTTAAAAAAAATTACTATAAAATAGTGTTTTCATATGAAAGTATTCAATGTATTAGAAGACAAACATGTCTCCACAAATTTTTACAATATCTTCTAATTTATGGTACTGTCATTCCATTTTTTTAAAATAAGTTTTTAATTCCATTCGGTATGGTACTTTAGATTTTGAAATTTTTTTGTGAATCAAATTATTTTCAAGTCTGCAAAAAAACATGTCTCCACAAATAGCCTTCAATTGCTGACAAATTGTGTGGGTGATAAGGCAGCATATAATTAAATAAAATTAAAATGTCTTCAATTATAAAGGTTCCAGTTAATATGTCTTTTGTAATTATAAAGAATAACTTTATGGTACTAATATATGATATAGACCCTGGATGCAGCCACAGGCCCACCCAGGCCCACCTGAGCCCCAGAAGGGCTATACTTCAACAGAGGTGGCATCTAGGTGAGTGCAGGCTCCTGCCTGAGCCCCAAAGAGGTCACACACCAACTGTGTACCCAGGTCAATGCAGGCTCCATCCCAAGCTCTGGAGGAGATGAATACCAGTCAAGATGGTGCCCAGGTGAATGCGGGCTCAATCCTGAGACCCAGAGGGGATGATCACCAACTGAGCCAGCACCCAGGTGAGCACAGGCTCCCATGCAGCTGACCCTGGACACAGCTTCAGGCCTGTCCAGGCCCATCTGAGACCCAGAGGGGTTGCACACAAACTGAACAGAGGCCAAAGCAGCCCACTGCACATTCAACTGCACTGATACAACAAGAGTCATCAGCAGAGCCTACAAATAGAAGAGGAAGTCTTTCTCCTCATAGCACACTACAGGATAATAGAAAAAACAAGTGTCCTACCAGGTGACCAAACATCAGTGCAAAAATATTAGAACCGCAAATAAAGAAGAAGATACACCGCCACCAAAGGAATATGGTAATTCTCAAGTACCAGATCCCATAGATCAAGAAACCCTTGAGATGTCTGAAAAGGAATTCTGAGCACTGATCTTAAGAAAACTCAGAGATAAGAGAAGAATCAATTAGAGAACACAATAAAACAAGAAAAAATGTCCAGGATATGAAGGAGGAAATTTACAAAAAATTAATACCTTAAAAAAGAAAGACACAAAACTCCTAGAAATGAAGGACTCACTCAATGAAATAAAAACAGAACAGAAAGCGTGAGCAGCAGGCTAGAGCAAGCAGAAGATAGAATTTCAGAGCTCGAAGATGGTCTTTTTGAAATAACCCAGGCGGACAATAAAAAAGGAAAAAAGAATTTTAAAAAATGATGAAAATTTAAGAGAGATAGCAGATGACCTCAAGCACACAAATATCTGAATCATGGTTATTCCAGAAGGGGAGGAGAAAGGAAAAGGAACTGAAAACTATTAAAGGAAGTAATAACAGAAAACCTCCCAGGTATAGAGAGGGATGCAGACCTTCAGATCCAGGAAGCCCAGAGATTCCCAGATTCAGTCCAAAAATATCCTCTCCAAGACATGTGATAGTCAAACTGGCAAAACTCAAAAGACAGAGAGAGAATTCTAAAAGCAGTAAAAGAAGTGGCAGGTCACCTATAAGGGAACCCACATCAGACTAACAGACTTCTCAATTTATAAACATAATGGTA
>NW_007737690.1:42262-44926 GCF_000696425.1 Galeopterus variegatus | reverse complement strand
AACAGGAGAACATGACAATAAACAAACTATGAGAGCACCAGAAAATGTACGTAGAGAGAAAACATTTCAAAAAATCAATACAAGATCTGGAAGATTAAAAGAATATTTTAAAAAATCACATATGGTACGGCAAAATATAAAACAAACATATAAGAGAAATAAGGACACAGGATCAATCCTGCAGAAAACACATGTAATTATGAATGTGTTCCAGTAATGAAGTAAAACATGAGTCTTCATTTTGAAATAACATTGGTTTCCCCCTGTCTTCACAACTTTGCAAAACAGATAAACAAAATACGACCCGCATCAAGAAATATCCACAATATTTACAGCTCCAAAAACAATAGAAAATTTTAAGAGATTCTAAATATGAGGTAAGTAGACAAAAACAATAATGCAAAAAGAAACACAGAAAATAAAATATTGATGGCTAATGTCATTTATTTTTTCTAACCCTTGTTTGACTATGAAACACTGCCTGTAAGCCAAATCTTCTCTATCCTCACACTCCTGTAAGAATCTTTCTTTCAGCTTCTTGCTTTGCATCAGAACTTCTTTGAGATTGAGGACACTGTTTCCACGTCTTAAAAAAAAANCTTGCTTTGCATCAGAACTTCTTTGAGATTGAGGACACTGTTTCCACGTCTTAAAAAAAAAAGACGTGTCCTCTTTCTACTCTCTTGCCACTTTGTCACCACCACTCCCTCTATGCTTCTTAAAAACCTTAAGTTTGGAAGCTTATTTCATGAAACAATCACTCAGCTCACTTCTGGCAGTCATCTGTCATCCTTTATCTTATGCACATCATACCTCGAAGAGAGTAGAAACGTCCTGGCCTGCTGTCACTCTTTCCAATAATCTTATCATATTTTTTGATGACTTCAATATCCGTGTGGATTATTCACTCAACATGCTGGCCTTTCAGTTTAGCACTTCTCTCCAATGGCATTATTTTCTGAACACTACTTACCACTCAGGCCTATGACCATTCGACATCGCCATTTTCAGTAGTTGTTACTAGAAATGGCTACATAATTTGTTGGACCCAGTGAAAAATGGAAATTCAGGGCCTTTTGTTATAAAATTATTAAGAATTTCAAGATGATGACAATAGAGCCTTAAAAAGCACAAAGCACTTCTAAGCCTGGGGCCACGTGTGACTGCACCAGTCTCTTACGTATGAAGCCAGTACTAGCTGTTAACTCCCACATGTTCCAATGTCGATCTTCCCGTCCTTCAAAACTTGCCTCGCTTTTCCCCTCCCCCTCCGATTACTGTCTGTAGCTCCCTGGTTCCAAGAGTCACGTGATCTCACAAGTGTCTGTAATCCTTTTACTGCTCATTTTTCTTTTCACTCTCTCTCACCGACCTCATATCTTTACTTATCTCCTTAGACAATGAGATGTCACAATCCATGCACTTACACATCTTCTGCATCCCCTTGTCTCTTTCTCCATCAGTCATAGTCACATGAAAAACACTGATCAATCTAAGGCTGCCTACTTTACACCTGCACCCAAACAGCTAAAACTGTCTGGAGAAAAATAAATAAATAAATAAACATGCTGACCGGTTCTACTTTAAAGTTGAGGACCACCAGTGGACCCTTAGTGCTATTTAAAAATTTTTCTATATTTCTCTGTTTCATTCTAATAGTCCACAGTCTCCATCTCCTTATACAAGTATAAAAGCCTAAATATAACTTCCCTCATCTTCAGTCTCAGTTAATGATCTGGCTTACTATTGCACTGAGCAAATAAAGCAGTAAAAAGTGAAATTTCTTATTTTCCCACCACCATAACTACAAATGTAACTGCATTTTTGTGCACATAGTCTACCTACCTCCTGTTAGTATAAATGAATTGTCCATACCACTGTTTGAAACCAATTTTCCTGTATTATTTGCTACCCAAAGATATTGCCCCAACAATTGTCTTCTGTCTTGCTGAATTATGTTTTTATGTCTGTAGCAAATCTATTCTCTCAGCATAAGAAGTAGTATTGAGCATCTTAAAACAAATAAGCTAAAAACAAAAACAATCTATTAAATGGCTGCTTTTTCTCATTCTCTTTTATATATTTTTTCACTTCTAAATATTGGAATGACCTTTTCTCTTGTCTACAAATATATTTTTTCTTAAGCAAACTCATCCAGTCTTTGGCTTCAAATGCTCCTACATTTTGACAATTCCCAAATGTATAACTCTGGCCTGTACTCTACTGTAATGTCTTATATATATAATGGATACTCAGTATTTCTCCTTAGATTTCTAGTTAGTCCCAAAATAAAATATTTTAAAAACGTACTGCTGACCTCTTCCCAAATGCTGTAATCCTGTCTTCACTGCAGTTTTCTGTATCTTATTAAATAAGTCCATTATCTAATTTTATCTGGCCAAGAATCTTACAGTAATTCTTGAATTATTTCTGTCTTCACACATCATCTAATCCAGCATGAAATCGTATTGAATATAAGCACAACATGTATCCAGAATCTGACTACATCTAACCTACCTCCCTGCTAGAACTTTTGTTGAATAGACTATTGTTTTCAACCCGGAATATTCCAACGGTTTCCTAATTGGTTACCCAACTTCTGCTCTCGAAACCTTAAAGTCAATTTTCATCAAGATAGAGTGCTCCTCTGAAAATATATTTTAA
>NW_007737690.1:39976-41091 GCF_000696425.1 Galeopterus variegatus | reverse complement strand
TGTTCTTTCTCTAACACATCAAGCATGCTCCTACTTCAAGGCCCTGCCTGCTGTTTTCCCTACTTGAAATGCTCTTTCTCCAGATATCCAAGTGTTTCATTGCCCTACTTTTTGACATTCTTTAGTACTCTGCACATATGTGAACTGACCAGTGTCTCATTCATGTCTAGCTCCAAGAACTGGTGGGAAAAAGGGAGAAAGCAATAAAAATATTGAGAAAATTGGGTAAATTTATGTTTGGACTTCTATGTGCTTTCCCCCTTGAAACAGGTACAAAATAGAATTCATCCATCTTGTGGTCAGATTACAAAATGAGAACCCAGAAAGACTAAATTATGTCTTATGTCTTCGTAGCCCAGTACCAAAAGGCTGAGAGATACTGTCTGAGCCATTTTAGACTATTGCTATAGACTGAATGTGTCTCTCCAAATTTATGTATTGAAATCTTAAACCCCAATGTGATGGTACTGGGAGACCGCGTATGTGGTGGATGATTAGGTCATGAGGGTGGATCCCTCATGAGCGGGATTAGTGCTCTAGTAAAGGAGACCTGCAGCACTCTCTAGGAACCAGGAAGCAGGCCTGCACCAGATACTGAATCTGCCACACAATGCTCTAAGACTTCCCTGCTGCCAGAACTGTGAGAAATATAAACTGTTGTTTATAAACCACCTTTGTTATAACAGCCCAAATGGATTTAGACAGCTATATATCAATGATTCATCTAGATAGTTTTGATTTTTGGATCCTGGTCATGTACTAACAGGGAGGCTAGAACCCTCTCTCTTTACCATCGACTCACACACATTTCGGCAGGGGCTGTGGAATTCAGGGAGTACTTTGATAAGGGATTTGGGTGAGTCAGATATCCTAAGATCCATTTACCATCTCATTTCCAATTTCCCAATCATAGTCTATGTGTTAAGATCTCTTCAGATCTTAAAGAAATCTAAACAACATTTATCCTTATCCAACCACACACAAGATGATTTCAGGTATTCAAGCTCTTCTGGCTTGTGGTAGCATTTGATATAATCAAATGTGATGTTGAAACATATTTGTCAAAATCCCTAATAGAAGTCAGAAAACATTGCATCACATCCCTGCTCAGTATT
>NW_007737690.1:33418-38825 GCF_000696425.1 Galeopterus variegatus | reverse complement strand
GCGCCGCCGCGCTTCCCAAGCGGCGCACTATCCAGTGTGCCACCGGGCCGGCCCCCAAATATATTATTTGAAAACACTTTTTCTTATTATGTGAGTTGTCTTTTCAATTTTTTTTATTAATATAGAATTTTATATATTTAAGGGGTACATGTCATCATTTGATACATGTATACAATGTGTAATGTTCAATTCAGGTAACTGAGATATCTATCAGATATACATTTACAATTTCTTTGTGTTTGAAACATTTCAAGTCTTGTAGCTACTTTGAAATATACAATAAGTTATTGTTAGGTATAGTCACCCTACTGTGCTCTTGAATGCTAGAACTTACCTCTTCTATCTAATTGTATTTTGGTACCCGTTAAACAACTTTTCTTCATCCCTCCCTACCCCCATTTTCCCAGTCTCTGGGAACCTCTATTCTACTCTCAACCTTCGTGAGATCCAATTTCTCAACTCCCACATTTGAGTATGAACATGCAATATTTCTCTTTCAGTGCTTGGCTTATTTCACTTAACATAATGTCCTCCAGGCTCATCCATGTTACTGCTAATGACATTATTTTATTATTTTTGTGACTAAATAATATTCCATTGTGTGTATGTACCACGTTTTCTTTCTCCATTTGTTCAGTCAGGGATACTTAGGTTGATTCCACATCTTGGCTATTGTGAATGATGTTGAAATAAACATGAGGGTGCAGATATCTCTTTGGTATATTGATTTTCTTTCATTTGAATATATATTCAGCGGTGGGATTGCTGAATCATATGGTATTTCTGTTTTTAGTTTTCTGAGGGGCCTCTGTGCTGTTTTTCTTAATGGCTGTAATAGGTTAGATTGCCACTGACAGTGTACAAGATATTCCCTTTCTCTGCATCCCTTCAAACATTTGCATTTTTTTGTCTTTTGGATACTAGCCATTTTAACTGGGGTAACATGATAGTTCATTGTGGTGTTGAATTGCATTTCCCTGATGATTATTGATACTGAGCATTTAATTTCAAAGACTTTGTGGGCCATTTGTATGTCTTCTTTTAAGAAATTCTATTCAGATAATTGGGCATTTTTAAATCAGATCCATCACATTTATTAAACATAGTAACATAAGTCCTAGCCAGAGCAACTAGGCAAGAGAAAGAAATAAAGGGAATCAAATAAGGAAAGGAAAAAGTCAAATTGTTCCTGTTTGCAGATGACATAATCTTACATTTAGAAAAACACAAATACTCCACCAAAAAACTGTTAGAACCTATAAAAAAATTCAGTAAATTGCAGGATACAAATTCAACATGCAAAAATCAGTAGCATTTCTACATGCCAACAGTGAACAATCTGAAAAATGAAATCAGGAAAGTAATCTGTTTATAATAGCTACAAAAAATAAAATACTAGTAATAAATTTATCCATGGAGGTAAATGATCTCTTCAAAGAAAAAAAGAAAAAAAAGAAAAAGAAAAAGCTGATGAGAGAAATTGAAGAGGACACACAAAAGGTGGAAAGATAGCTCATGTTTGTGGATTAGAAGAATCAATAATGTCAAATGTTCATACTACCCAAAGTGATCTCCAAATTCAATGCAATCTCTATCAAAACTCCAATGACATTCTTCACAGAAATAGAAAACATAATGCTAACATTCATATGTAGCTACAAAATATTCTGAATAGCCAAAGCTATCCTGAGCAAAAAGAACAAAGCTGGAGGCATCACACTGCCTGACTCAAAATACACTTCAAAGCTATAGTAATCCAAACAGCATGGTACTGACATAAAAACAGACATATGAACCAGTGGAACAAAATAGAGAACCCAGAAATAAATCCACATACTGCAGCCAAGTGAATTTCGACACAGGCACCAGGAGCATGAATTGAGAAAAACACAGTCTTTTCAATAAATGGTTGTGGGAAAACTGGACATTCATAAGCAGAGGAATGAAACTAGACCTTTACCTCATACCGTACACCAAAATCAACTCAATATGGATTAAAGACATAAATGTAAGACCTGAAACTATGAAACNATGTAGCTACAAAATATTCTGAATAGCCAAAGCTATCCTGAGCAAAAAGAACAAAGCTGGAAGCATCACACTGCCTGACTCAAAATACACTTCAAAGCTATAGTAATCCAAACAGCATGGTACTGACATAAAAACAGATATATGAACCAGTGGAACAAAATAGAGAACCCAGAAATAAATCCACATACTGCAGCCAAGTGAATTTCGACACAGGCACCAGGAGCATGAATTGAGAAAAACACAGTCTTTTCAATAAATGGCTGTGGGAAAACTGGACATTCATAAGCAGAGGAATGAAACTAGACCTTTACCTCACACCAGAAAACTGGACATTCATAAGCAGAGGAATGAAACTAGACCTTTACCTCATACCGTACACCAAAATCAACTCAATATGGATTAAAGACATAAATGTAAGACCTGAAACTATGAAACTACTAGAAGAAAACATTGGAGAAATGCTACAGGACATTGGTGTGGGTAATAGTTATTTGGGTAAGACTTCAAAAGCACAGGCAACAAAAGAAACAACAGACAAATGAGGTTATATCAAAATAAGAAGCTCTGCACAACAAAGGAAACAACTGACAGGGTGAAGAGACAACCTACAAAATGGGAGAAAATGTTTACAAACTACCCATCCAACAAAGAATTAATAAACAGAATATACAAAGAACTCAACTCAATGGCAAAGAGTTTATTACTGTTTAAACTAGAAATGCTTTTCTCAGATGAGTGGCATAATAATTAAAGAATGCGTCACATTATCGTAACTCATCAAAACCAATTTATCTTAGATTTGCTGAAAATATCTCAGTTTCAGTGTCTATCTGGTACCTCAAAACATAAAAGATATTAGTAGAAGAGAAAAAAAGATATAGTGATTTGTACAATGTGTGCTTATATATTATTAGTTGGAATGAGAAAATATGATGTTTTTTTAAATACCAAACTATTTAAAAAATGGTATTTTATTTTTGTTATTTTTAATATTTATTTGTTTTTGATTATACATGAGGTACAGAGTTGAGTATCAGCATTTGTGTACAGTATGTGATGACCAAATCAATATTATTAGAATGTTTATCATTACAAATCATAACTACTCTGTGTTCCTTGCCCAATTACTCCCTGTACCCCTCCTCCTCCCCTTTTCCAACCTTTAGTAACTGTGGTTAGTCTGTTCTCTCCTTCTGAAAGTTCAATGTTTTATTGTGCTCTCTCTCTCTCTCTCCCCCCCCCCTTCCTTCCTTCCTTTGCTCTCACATATGAATGAGACACACAGTATTTCTCTTTCTGTGTCTGGCTTATTTCACTAACGTAATTCTCTCCAAGCTCATCCATGTTACTGCAAATGGCAGACTTTCATTCTTTTTGATCTATCCAGCAAGAAGACTTAATAATCATAAATACATATGCACCCAACTCTGGAGCACACAGGTATATAAAACTGGTGGTGTAATTCAGTCTGAGTCCCAAGGCCTGGATAGGAGGAGCCAATGTGTAAGTTCCAGTCTGAGGCCAAAGGCCCAAGAACCAAGAGCACCTGTCTAAGAACAGGAGAATGTTCTGCTGTCCCTGAATGTATGTCCCTGCTCAAGCAGAGAAAGTTAAATCACCCTTCCCCTTTCTTTCTGTTCTATCGCGACCCTCAACAGATTGGATAATGCCCATTCCCATAGGGGAGGGCAATCTTCTTTATTCAGTCCACTAATCCAAGTGCCAATCTCTCCCAGAAACACCTTCACAGACACACCAGAAATAATGATTTACCTGCTATCTGGGTATCCCTTAGACCAGACAAGTTGACACATCAAATTAACCATCAACCTGCATCACCCCTTAACTCTCTTTCTTATACATCCCCCCTCATTCTCTTCTCTTCCTGTATGTCCCATCTGTCTCCTCTCCCTGTGCAGGATATAGACCACCAAGCAATGTCCAGATCCTCATCTGGTGGAGCCCCTAACTGGACTCTAATACTTGACTCTTACATAAGCAGACTGCTTGATGGAACATGTCTTATTCTCTAAGCACTCTGGTATAATTAGTGTGCATTGATGTCCCCCTCGTATAACTTCGTATAATGTATGCTATACGAAGTTATTACGTTCCTTCCTTCCTTTGCTCTCACATATGAATGAGACACACAGTATTTCTCTTTCTGTGTCTGGCTTATTTCACTAACGTAATTCTCTCCAAGCTCATCCATGTTACTGCAAATGGCAGACTTTCATTCTTTTTTATGCCTGAGTAGTATTCCATTGTGTATATATACCACATTTTCCTTATCCAGTAACCCATTGATGGATATTTAGGTTGGTTCCATATCTTCACTATTGTAAATAGAGCTGCCATGAACATAGGGAAAGTTTTTTTTCCAGGGGGAGTAAACATTCCCTGTCCTTATAGGATTTCACCAAGGTATCAGCAGCATCTAATTAAAACCTGCGTATATAAGAAGTTGGTGGTTCATTAATTTTGTTTACAAACAAATAGTTCCTGACTTAGGATGGTTCAACTTATAGTTTTTCAACTTCAGGATGGTGTGAAAGTGATAAGCATTCAGTAGAAACCATACTTTGAATTTTGAATTTAGATCTTTTTTCAGGCTAGTGAGATGCTTATGTCCTCTTGTGATGATGGGCAGCAGCAGTGAGCTGCAGTTCGTGGTCAGCAGTGCAATCATGAGGGTAAACAACTGATACTGTACTCTCCTGTGTATTGTATTCAACAAATTGCATAAGATATTCAACACTTTATTATAAAATACCATTTTGTATTAGACGATTTTGCCCAACCGTAGGCTAATGTAAGTGTTCTGAACATGTTTAATGTAGGCAAGGCTAAGCTATGATGTTAAATAGGTTAGGTGTATTAGAGTATTGTCGAGTTGCAATATTTTCAAATTACAGTAGGTTTATCAGGACATATCCCTGTCGAAGTTGAGGAGCATCTCTAATATATTATGAAAAGTTTATCTGAATTCTTACACCAAAAGTTTCAGAATCCTGTTGACTGAGAAATTTAGGCTGAAAGAGATGTCTCTTATACAACCTAATTTGTTGTGAGCAAAAATGACTTTTCTAGTGTCATCTAAAAGACATGTTTTGAAATTAGTTGTTGAATATATGAGAGTAGAGATGCTAAATTTCTCTCTACCCTAACCTCTTATTTTGGGGTCACCATCCTAGCAGATCAGTTTGACATTTGCTACATGGTAAAAGTGGATTTCTGTAGTGATTAATCACCTGAACTTGATTTGATTTGCACAAAACTTAACCATTGGCTAGTGGACCTTCACTGGTTAAACCCGCATGCACAGTTAATCAGGGCTTATTATTGCAAAATCATTCTATGTCTTTTATATAAGTTT
>NW_007737690.1:28092-31916 GCF_000696425.1 Galeopterus variegatus | reverse complement strand
TGTGTGTGTGATGTGTCATTCTTTTGTCTTTCAAGCATACGTAGGAATTTAAAGAAATTTTAATTAAAAAAATATTCTTTCTCTGGTTGTTGCGTTTACCTGCCATAGTGATTTATATTATCTATTTTTCTAATCAACACTATTCAGGTACTGACTTTTCCAACCTTTTAAAAATAATTCTTCCAGTTATTTAATCATTGGAAAATTTTAAATTAAATTATAAACAATATTGTGATTCAATTAATAGATTATTGTCTCTCTAGGATATAGATAATTTTATTAAGAAAAGGCGGCTCTCAGGTATTAGATATATCATCTCAGTGGAAGTAATTTTAAATGTGGAACTCCTGTTATACAAAATGTCCTCTTTTAAAAACTTTGACAGTGTTGCTATTATGGTTCAACTTTTATCACAAATTTTCCTATTTTTAAATAAATAAAAACAAAGATGGCATGAAATTAGTTTCCACAGTATGAAATTATTTATAGCAGCAGTAGACCAAGTTCTCCGATGAAGGCATCAGAATGTGTGTCTGAAAGTTGGGAATTTATGCAGCTTGACTCTATTGCATCTGGAGGTCGACAGCTGGTTATTATGTACACCTAATTTACCGGAGCGTTAAATACCGCAAGTGAAGAGATCAATTCACCAAAGGTCTATGGTTCAATAGGTTTAGCACATCATGTTTGAAGCAAAATGTGGAATAAATTAGGAAAAAAACCTTTCCCACACTGTCTCAATAATAAAAGAATCCCCACAGTGGAAAAGGCAGTAAATGAAGTATCTTTGATATAATTATGTTGATGATAAACCCAGACTTGATATGCTTTATGAAACTGTTGTAATAATATTAATGCTTTTTAACCATGTAACAATCCCTAGACAAACGGTAAATATATTTTCAATATCAGATTACTTATCATTAAAAGAAAATAAATTAACCACATTTCCTCCTTATGGAACATTACAGGAAAATTAAATTAACACATTTTCAGAGCATGTAGAAAAGAAAATAATTTGTAAAGGAAATGGAGAATTTCAAAGTAAGCTTTCAGTTCAGGGATTTATGTTAACCCAGGACATTTTGATAATAGTTTAGAATTCAGGTCTAATAATTTAAAAATTAGCTTCTTTTGCTGTATAAACTGCCAAAAAAANTAGAATTCAGGTCTAATAATTTAAAAATTAGCTTCTTTTGCTGTATAAACTGCCAAAAAAATTATGTAATGCAATCTAGCCTCTAATCTTGAGTGTCATTCAATATCTTATGTATAAAACAGTATATATTTATCTGTTTTCCATATTCTTATATAATCATTGGAAACTTAATAAATGCAAGGTCACTGACAAAGATAAGCACTGGTAGGTCAACCATAACTGAACAATACTCAGGTATAGCATTCTTCTTCATGCCTGATAGCATGTGTTCTTTTTTTATTTAAAATCAAATTTACTAAGGTAAGTTTTACATTTAATAAAATTCACTGCTTTTTAAGAAGAG
Source organism: Galeopterus variegatus (assembly GCF_000696425.1). Lineage (NCBI taxonomy): Eukaryota > Metazoa > Chordata > Mammalia > Dermoptera > Cynocephalidae > Galeopterus > Galeopterus variegatus. The sequence goes on along the minus strand of NW_007737690.1, from coordinate 30,414 downwards.
AGTTTAATGGGTTTAATTAATATATATATAGTTATGTGATCACTACCAAAATACAAGATACAGAGCATGCCTATCACCCCAACAAGTCCCCTTGTGCCCATTTCTACTCTATTCCCTTTCCCCAAACTGAACCCTTGATAATGACCAGTCTGTTTATTGGACCCATAGATTTTCCTTCTGTAGAACGTCATTTACACACAATGATGCAGTGTGTAGATTTTGTGACCAGCTTCTTTTACTCAGCATAATTCTTTTGAGATTAAGAATATATATTGAAGGATGTGCTGGAAATAAGATTTTTTTTTTTTTTTGTCAAGAAGAATTATATGATCATTTTTAAAGATCCAAACAGATTTGCAAATTTTGGTATGACTTTAGTCCTTTATATTGTTTTGCTGTTTAAAATTTTTATATATGCTGTTATGAGTGTGCTTGGAAGTCAAAGTATGTGTGAGACTGAATTAGGACGTGCATCTTTATTAAGGACAAATAACTGCTTTGTAAGGTGCCTACACTATAATGTACAAAACCTTGTTCTTATTCTTACTTGCTTATTTGTTCAACCTAGAACTGTTTAGCTATCCTACGTAATTAAAAAAAAATACACTTTTTTTCAACCTAACGTCAAATATAATATTTTATTTAAAATATTGAGGGCTTAATGGCTTCTCTTTTACAAAATATNTAATATTAATGCTTTTTAACCATGTAACAATCCCTTGACAAACGGTAAATATATTTTCAATATCAGATTACTTATCATTAAAAGAAAATAAATTAACCACATTTCCTCCTTATGGAACATTACAGGAAAATTAAATTAACACATTTTCAGAGCATGTAGAAAAGAAAATAATTTGTAAAGGAAATGGAGAATTTCAAAGTAAGCTTTCAGTTCAGGGATTTATGTTAACCCAGGACATTTTGATAATAGTTTAGAATTCAGGTCTAATAATTTAAAAATTAGCTTCTTTTGCTGTATAAACTGCCAAAAAAAATTATGTAATGCAATCTAGCCTCTAATCTTAAGAGTGTCATTCAATATCTTATGTATAAAACAGTATATATTTATCTGTATTCCATATTCTTATATAATCATTGGAAACTTAATAAATGCAAGGTCACTGACAAAGATAAGCACTGGTAGATCAACCATAACTGAATAATACTCAGGTATAGCATTCTTCTTCATGCCTGATAGCATGTGTTCTTTTTTATTTAAAATCAAATTTACTAAGGTAAGTTTTACATTTAATAAATTTCACTGCTTTTTAAGAAGAGAGTTTAATGGGTTTAATTAATATATATATAGTTATGTGATCACTACCAAAATACAAGATACAGAGCATGCCTATCACCCCAACAAGTCCCCTTGTGCCCATTTCTACTCTATTCCCTTTCCCCAAACTGATCCCTTGATAATGACCAGTCTGTTTATTGGACCCATAGACTTTCCTTCTGTAGAATGTCATTTACACACAATGATGCAGTGTGTAGATTTTGTGACCAGCTTCTTTTACTCAGCATAATTCTTTTGAGATTAAGAATACATATTGCAGCATGTGCTGGAAATTTGATTTTTTTTTTTGTCAAGAAGAATTATATGATCATTTTTAAAGATCCAAACAGATTTGCAAATTTTGGTATGACTTTAGTCCTTTATATTGTTTTGCTGTTTAAAATTTTTATATATGCTGTTATGAGTATGCTTGGAAGTCAAAGTAGATGTGAGAGTGAATTAGGACGTGCATCTTTATTAAGGACAAATAACTGCTTTGTAAGGTGCCTTCACTATAATGTACAAAACCTTGTTCTTATTCTTACTTGCTTATTTGTTCAACCTAGAACTGTTTAGCTATCCTACGTAATTAAAAAAAATACACTTTTTTTCAACCTAAGGTCAAATATAATATTTTATTTAAAATATTGAGGGCTTAATGGCTTCTCTTTTACAAAATATTTTAGAAACAGTCTTATTGTTAGCTAATATCAAACTGTTCATTTACCCTCCAGGTAAAAATATCCTTTATTATTTAACTTTTTAATATATACTTTCATGTGCCTATTTTAAAATTCTAATTTACTATATTCAATTTCAGAATTTCTAAGGTACAATCTTACTGATAATCACTGTTTTTAAAAACAAAGTAAAAGAAAAGTACTGATAGAACAACATTATTCTTAACATAAATACAGTGTTGTTTCATCTTTACTGTACATCCTTGAGCTTCTACAATTAACAGGGCTAGAGAAGTTAAGACAACAATAAGACAACGACTAATCTATGCCACTGGTGAGAATTTTTTTTTTTTTTTTTTTTTT
>NW_007737690.1:20969-27369 GCF_000696425.1 Galeopterus variegatus | reverse complement strand
CATTTGCTGAAGAGGCAGTCTCTTCCCCAGTGTATAGGCTTGGTGTCTTTGTCAAAGATCAGATGGCCATAGGTGTGTGGGGTGGTTTAGGGATTCTCTATTCTATTGCACTGATTAGTGTGTCTGTTTTTATGCCAGTACCATGCTGTTTTGGTTATTATACCTTTGTAGTATAGTTTAAAGTCAGGTAGTATTATGCCACCAGCTTTATTTTTTTGCTCAGCATTGCTTTAGCTATGCATGGTTTTTTGTTATTCCATTTAAATGTCTGGATAGTTTTTTTCCATTTCTGAGAAAAATGTCATTGGAATTTTGATGGGGATTGCATTGAATTTGTAGATCACTTTGGGTAGTATGGACATTTTCACAATACTCATTCTTCCAATCCAAGAACATGGGATATCTTTCCATCTTCTTGTGTCCTTTTAAATTCTCTCAGAAGTGGTTTGTAGTTTTCATTATAGAGATTTTTCACCTCCTTGGTTAACTCAGTTCCTAAATATTTTATTTTTCTGGTGGCTATTGTAAATGGGAAAACTTTCTTGATTTCTCTTTCTGCATGTTCACAATTGCAGAATAGAAATGATACTGATTTTTGTGTGTTGATTTTGTTTCCTGCTACTTTGCTGAAATCATTTATCAACTCCAAGAGTTTTTTTTGTAGAGGCTTTAGGCTGTTCGATATATAGGATCACGTCATCTGCAAACAGGGACAGTTGGATTTCATCTTTTCCAATCTGGATCCCCTTTATTTCCTTCTCTTCTCTGATTGCTCTTGCTAGTACTTCCAATGATATGTTGAATAGGAGTGGTGAGAGTGGGCATCCTTGTCTAATTCCTATTCTTAATGGAAAAGCTTTCATCTTTTCCCCACTCAAGATGATATTGGCAGTGAGTTTATCATATATGGCTTTAAGTATGTTGAGATACTTTCCATCTATACTGAACATATAGACAGTCTTTGTCATGAATGAGTGTTGAATTTTATCAAATGCTTTTTCAGCATCTATAGAGATGATCATATGATCCTTGTGTTTGATATTATTGATATGGTGTATCATATTTATTGATTTGCATATGTTGAACTAACCTTGCATCCCGGGATGAATCCCACTTGATCATGGTGCATAATTTTGCATATGTGTTGCTGTATTCTGTTACCTAGTATTTCATTGAGGATTTTTGCATCTATATTCATCAAGGATATTGGCCTGTAGGATTCTTTTTTAGTTGTATCTTTACCTAGTTTTGGTATCAGGGTGATGTTTCCTTCATAGAATGAGTTTGGGAGAATTGCCTCTGTTTCAATCTTTTGGAATAGTTTGTAGAAAATTGGTGAAATTCCACTTTGAATGTTTGGTAAAATTCTGCTGTGAACCCATCTGGTCCTTGGCTTTTCTTTGTTGGGAGTCTTCTGATAACAACTTCAATCTCTTTTTTTTTATTGGTCTGTTCAGATTTTCTACATCTTCTTGGCTCAGTTTTGGTGGCTTGTGTGTGTCCAGAAATTTATCCATTTCCTCCAGATTTTTAAATTTGTTGGCATATAGTTGTTTATAGTAGTCTTGAATGATTCCTTGTATTTCAGATCTATCAGTTGTAATATCACCTTTTTCATTTCTAATTTGTGTTATTTGCATCTTCTCTCTTCTTTTGTTAGTTAGCCATGCTAATGGTTTGTCAATTTTATGTATTGTTTCTAAAAACCAACTTTTTGATTTGTTGATCTTCTGTATTGTTTTTTGGGTTTCAATTCCATTAAGTTCTGCTCTGATCATAATGATTTCTTTCCGTCTGCTAACTTTGGGTTTGGATTGTTCTTGTTTTCCTAGTTCTTTATGGTGAAGTATTAGTTTTTTCACTTGCCATCTTTCCATTCTTCTGAAGTAAGCATTTAATGTGATAAATGTCCCCCTTAGTACTGCTTTTGGAGAATCCCATAGGTTTTTGGTATGATGTTTCATTATTTTCATTAGTTTCAATAAATTTTTTGATTTCCTATTTGATTTCTTCTTGGACCTATATGTCATTAAGTAGAATGTTTAATTTTCATGTGGTTATATATTTTCCAGAATTTCGTTTGTTCTTGATTTCTAATTTTAATCCATTTTGTTCTGAAAAAATACATGGAATAATTCCAACTTTTTATGAATTTGTTGAGATTTGATTTGTGACCTAACATGTGATCTATCCTTGAGAATGATCTATGTGCTGATGAGAAGAATGAACATTCTGAGGTTGTTGGATGGAATGTTCTGTAGATATCTGCCAAGTCCAATTGGTCTAGAGTATTGTTTAAATCTTATGTTTCTCTGCTGATTCTTTGCCTAGATGATCTGTCCAATATTGACCGTGGGGTGTTCAGGTCCCCTGCTATTATGATATTAGTGTCTATTTCCTTCTTCAGGTCTACCAGAGTTTGTTTTATAAATCTGGCTGCGCTTCTTCAGGTCTAACAGAGTTTGTTTTATAAATCTGGCTGCACTGACATTGGGTGTGTATATATTTATGATTTTTATGTCTTCTTGAAGGATCAATCCTTTTATCATTATGTAGTGGTCCTCATTATCTCTTTCTATGGTTTTTAGTTTAAAGTCTATTTTATCATACATAAGAATAGCTACTCCAACTCCTGATTTTCATTTCTGTTTGCATGGTAAATCTTTTTCCATCCTTCACTCTTAGTCTGTGTGAGGTGGGTCTTTTAAAGGCAGCATATTTTAATCCAGTCAGCCAGTCTGTGTTTTTTGATTGGGGAATTTAATCCTTTTGCATTAAGAGTTGTTATTGAAAAGTGTTGATTTTATTGATTTTTGTTTGGATGTCTTAAGTGTGTTTTGTTCCTTTCTTTCTGATTTGCCGTTTGTCTTCTGTATTTGTTGGTTCCTTGGGTTGTAGATAAACTTTTTTTCTCTCTTCATTGTTAGCATTTTTATTTTACTAGTGAGTTTTGATTTTTCTTGAGTTTTTATGGCAGTGGAAGTTATTTTTCAGGTAACAAATCCAGTACTCCCTTGGGAATTTTGTAAGGGTGGTCGTGTGGTGGTGAACCCCTGCAGTTTTTGTTTGTCTGAGAAATATACTATTCGCCCTTCATTTTGGAAGGACAGCCTTGTGGGGTAGAGTATTCTTGGCTGGCAATCTCTGTCTTTTAGTATTTTGAATATATCATCCCATTCCTTTCTGGCTTTTAGTGTTTGTGATGAAAAGTCTGATGATAGTCTGATTGGGGCTCCCTTATAGGTGATTTGAAGTTTCTGTCTTTCAGCTTTTAAGATTCTCTCTTTGTGTTTGAGTTTTGCCAATTTGACTATAACATGTCTTGGAGAAGACCTTTTGGGGTTGAATATGTTTGGGGATCTTCGAGCTTCCTGAATCTGAAGATCTGTGTCTTTTTCTATACATGGAAAGTTTCCTGCCAGTATTTTGTTGAATATGTTTTCAATGCAATGTCCTTTTTCTTCCCCTTTTGGAATACCCATGACTTGGATATTTGAGCACTTAAGGTTGTCTGATATCTCTCTTAGATTTTCTTCAATGTTTGTAATTCTTTTTTCTTTCTTTTTTTTTTGTCTGCCTGTGTTTTTTCAAACAGCCCATCTTCAAGGTCAGAAGTTCTCTCTTCTGCTTCTGCAAGCCTGTTGGTTAAATTCTCTGTAGTGTTTTTTATTTGGTTGAATGAATTCTTCAGCTCAGCAAGCTCTGCTACATTCTTTTTCAGGGCATTGATTTCCTTTTACATTTCTTCTTTCAGATCCCGTATACTTTTCCTCATTTCATCGTGTTGTCTAGCTGAGTCTTCTTTTATCTCATTCAGTGTCCTTAGAATTATCACTTGAAATTCCTTGTCAGACATTTCAAGGGCTTCTTGTTCTATAGGATCTAGATCTCAAGAGCTATTACCCTTTGGTGGTGTACTTTCTTTATTTTTCATATCTCTATTATCATTCCTTTGATGTTTAGTCATTGTGGCAAGGGATTTCACAGTCCACTGGTCTGACACTATTGTCTGGCTACATCCGCCTTGGCCGTACACCTCAGTGTCTGCTCAGTTGGCCACTAGTGCCTTGCATGTGTGGTTGCCTCGGGTCTTGGTCCTCTCTGAGGAGCCACCTCTCTGGTTAGCATGCACTTGGCGGGGCTGGGGATGGAGTCAGGTGACGGCGAAGAGGCCTACCTGCTGGGTTGTGCGCTGGCACCGCCAGGCGCACAGTCTCTGAGGATCTTGGGCCTCTCTTCTATTCCTTTTTTAGTTTGTTCACTGTATTCCTTCTAGCTGAGACCAATGTCACCCCAATTTTGAACTGTTGTAATAGACTTTCTTGTTCTTTTACTACACTTCTTCAATCTATTCTGCACATTATAGATACATTAATATAAAATATCACTTTCCTTGAGTTTCCGATATGCGAACTTTTGGGAGACACATTTGACCCATATCACCAGGGAATGAAATTTTCTCCCAAATTCTTCCTACAAAAAAATTTCTCAATTTCCTTTCATTACTTTGAACATTGTCTTCTAGATATCAAATACTCACTTAAAGTTATCTGAATTTTTAAAGGAATAAATTATTTTGTAATTAAAAGTGTCTTATCTATCCTCATGCTATATCCAAAATAATGTCTATTTTAAATAAATCATCCAATCAAAACAAATATCCTTTCTATTGCTGAGCAGTTCCTAATTCAGAATCCCTCCATGTATAATTCTTTTCTCTTTTATTTTATTGATTTGTAGGTTATTTTGCTTTGAAGTTCTTCTCTGTAATAAAGACTTAACCTATAATTTTATTTCAGTTGACTCTTTTTCTTCTGAAATACAATGGAATATTTTATCCTTAATACTCTTACAAAATTCAGCAAATATAATTGTCACACTTTTGGAGCATTTTAAAAATCCATACAAACTAGTGGCAAGTTCTTTAAAAAAGAATACCATCATTTTTTTTTTTTTTTTTTTGTCCTTTTTGAGACCGGCCGCACCACGCTCAGCCAGTGAGCGCTGTGAAAAAACCAGTCATCCCTATATAGGATCCGAACCCGTGGCAGGAGCGCTGCTGCACTCCCATCACCACACTGTCCCGAGTGCGCCACTGGATTGGCCCAAGAATACCATCTTATTTTTTTTCCATTCTTTGGATAATGTTCCTTATAATCTGCAGGCAGTTGCTGAGAAAAAGGTTGGTATTTTCATAGCTAATAGATTAATCCAAGCTGCAGTGTATTATAGATCAATGCATATTTTAGTGAAAGGTCATTAATATCTCAGTATAAAGGAAATACTTGCCTATGAAATGCAGAATGATGGCCATAGGGAACAGAGTCAATAACATTAGAATGCAAGTCAAGATATTTAAGTGCTAGCTTTAGTTTTAGTAAACTACGAAGATTCACTTATTTCTTTGCCACAATTCTCTTAGCCAAAGACTTGAAGATAATTTAGTGATATAGTATTTTTTATCCCGTGATTGGATTATCCTACAGCTCTTTCAGCTCTCAAATTTCTTAGTTTTTGAAATCATTATTTAAGTTTTAAAATGCCATGACTTTAGCATCTTTTCATTAAACTTAACTTTTTATCCATATTTCAATGAAAAATGATTCTTAATCATCCCATTTCATATATACTTGTTATATGTGTGCTGTGCACATTCATTTAATACTTATTATAATTGCTTAACATCAGTATTTACTATGTTCTGATATTATTACTCATTTTATTATCTCATTAAACTTAGAAAATATGTTGCTCATGTAGGTGTCTGTTAATGCTTTTGATTGAGATAACTATGATTGGGAAAATTAATAAATAAAATATAAGTTCCCCTACTATTTCTTTAAAGTAATATCTGTACAAAAGTTGAGGCAAAACTAAATGTTATTAGCATTAACACAAATCAAATTTGTTTCAAAAGCTCTGAGCTGCAGATCCTCTCTTAAAGATTTTATACATTGTTCCAAATAGATAGAGTTATATCTTCAACTAAATTATGCCTTAAATGCAACCAAAAAAAAAAAAAAAGAAAGAAAAAAGAAAACAGCAATTGTACAAAAGGATAACTGTAATTTAGTCCACATGGTCTTATACAGATAACATATTATGTACTGACAGCCAAAGTTCCCCTTTTTTCCAAAGCTCAAGTAAATAATCATTACCTGTTCATTACTCCCTAGAGTTTTAATCAGAGTTTATAGAAGCACAAGCATTTTTAATATAAGCAAAGACAAGTAAAAGCCTAGTCACTTTCTATACCTAAGAAATCACGTTTTCTCAAGCTGAATTTTTTTTCTTCTCATATTTATATGTCATTGTAACATTTTTTATTACTGCTTTTTCTTTAGTTAATGACTACTCCCTATTTAGCATTATCCATGAATTTAATTGGTGTATATCCGAG
>NW_007737690.1:19099-19858 GCF_000696425.1 Galeopterus variegatus | reverse complement strand
AATTTGGCTGCATTAACAAAAAGGAACATGTATAATCAGAATTTTTAATGGAAAATCTGTGAAACTGTAACATGAGAAACTGATATTTATTTTATAAACAGCTCCTCCTTTTTCTCAACCACAATATATTCTTTCAACTCCCACCCATACTTTAACATTTTTTCCTTTTCAGTATAAAAACACTTCTCAAGCAAATTAAAAACAGAAAAAAAAACAAGCAAATAAGAAACCCCTGGTAGTTATTACTGAGACTTGTTTTCCAAATGTAAAATGGAGAATCTTGAGAACTCAGGCATCACTAAGAGTTGAAAATACCTAAAGACAGCAGCTGTCATCGGTGACTTCTGCAGCGATGCTAGCAAGCAGCTATTTCAATATCAGAACCCAGACTCCTCAGCTAATTTACCAATCCCCTAAGTAGATGAAACCATCCATGGGTGCCTTCCATCTGTTCCAAGAGGTCCCTATGTTTGTCATTTTGTAGATGGGTGCACACCATCCGACTGTGACATAAACTCACAAATCAGCTGTCAGGGAGTTGTGAAGGCAAAGGCGTAGGAAAGTAATTTCAACTTTGAAAATATTCTTACTCATAAAAGTATCAGAATCAAACCTCTTATTACTGAGTACTATAGCTTTTTTATTTACCTTTATATAAACTCCTTTAAATAGCAAGTTGTGTATTATGACTATTGTAATCCAATTTTAGGGAAGCTCTCTGATGATTTTGGCCCAAAGCTATCCCTGTGATTTACTAAA
>NW_007737690.1:16142-17778 GCF_000696425.1 Galeopterus variegatus | reverse complement strand
CCAGCTCCCACACTTACTTTTTATATGACCTTTGCTTATTCTCTCTTGGCTTTAATCTTCTCACTTGAAATGGCTGTAGTTAATAATAAATATCTCAAAGAACAGTGAAGACTGAATGAGATTAAAGGATGTAAAGCACTTATTACCCTGTCAAAAACATAGCGACTAGCTACGCAATTAAAAATAGCTGTTATTGTGTCATGCTATCAAGCAACACTGGGTGCCAGACCCTATTCGACAATTATTGCAGTACATTGTAAGACATTTCAGTAACTCCTGCTTGAAACACTCATAACAATGTTGTCTGAAGAAACAGACCATCTAAAGTGGTCCACAAACCTGACTTCACTTATCAGCAGGTTGGGACTGAGAGATACCCAGTTTCTCAGGCCAGTCCCATCGTGCATGAACCACAAACGACACACAGAGCTTAGCTGCCAGGTCCCCCCGTCCTTCCCAGAGGGATATGGCTTTTATATAGGCCTCTGTTCCCTGAATACTTCTGAGGCACTGTCCTCCCTCTGGGCTTTGGCTGAGGTCGACCCTGCTGTAATTCTCACAGTTGTTAATTCTATTTGCTGACCCTTCCTTAATATATCATGTTGGGGAGGAAAAGGCAGACAGAAAACATTTCTGTTTCTCCATATCATTCCTCAGTGTCCATTTCTACTACAAATTAAAGAGTTATATACATATATATACATATTTTTTCTTCTTCTCTCCCCTTTTTTATGTGGTTCAGACAGTGCTTTGATACCTCTCAGACTAGACTTGTTCCTGCTGACCCTTGTTCCACATTCCTGTTCACATCCAAGCCCCACTAACACTGTTCCTGTCTCTTGACCCCATGCCAAACATGGTAATGCCCCAGAGTCCTTCAGCGCCTCAGCAACCCTTAGGGATTTCTATAACCTTACCCACATCTTTCAAATTTGTACCTTCATTAAATTCTCTTCATCTCAGTTGACAGTGCCAGGTCCCACGCATCGCCATGACTCTGACACAACATTCGTTATATCTCACTGAGACTAAATCAATGGTTTTGTTGTTGTTGTTTGAATATCTTGTCTCAAGTTTTGCCTAATAGTAAAATCTATTCTTCATGAAGCCACCAGGGTAATTTATTTTAATTGTAATTCCAACCAAGTCATTTTTCTTCTTAAAACCTTTAAATTGTACAATATTACCTAGAAGAAAAAGTCCAACTATGCACATTTCCTATTTCTTTCTTCTTACTATACCAGTGTAATATGGACCAGTGTGATATTCACAGTGATATTTAGAAGATCCAGTTGTCTCTAACTATATTATAACTGATAGTTAACATAGCCTGGGGTGAGGGGGGAACCACAAAGCTTTGTTTAAATGTATGTTGTCCATTTCATGTAAGTACTGTTTCTGATCTATTTCTTACTCCAAATGGAAAATAATTTATGCCCTAAATCAGTGGCTTCATATTATGTCCCTGAGGATGTATTAATCCTTAGAAAAAAAATTAACACATGACACATCAGCTGCAATTGGACTTACAGCATGATTACCTTTTGAATAGTCTATTTTCATTCTCTGGGATCAGTTTGTTTTATGCAGGGGCCAGATAGTAAATTTTTAAAGAAAAATTTGTTACATATTTGTT
>NW_007737690.1:11761-16111 GCF_000696425.1 Galeopterus variegatus | reverse complement strand
GGGTCCTTGTTCCTGTAGATCTGGCCTTCTTTTTGGTAAAAGTCTGCTGAAAACAAGCTTACGTCTGGAATCTTATCAGGTAATTGTGACTTTTTAGAAGATGACAATCAAAGGCCAGTGTGATATTCACAGTGATATTTAGAAGATCCAGTTGTCTCTAACTATATTATAACTGATAGTTAACATAGCCTGGGGTGAGGGGGGAACCACAAAGCTTTGTTTAAATGTATGTTGTCCATTTCATGTAAGTACTGTTTCTGATCTATTTCTTACTCCAAATGGAAAATAATTTATGCCCTAAATCAGTGGCTTCATATTATGTCCCTGAGGATGTATTAATCCTTAGAAAAAAAATTAACACATGACACATCAGCTGCAATTGGACTTACAGCATGATTACCTTTTGAATAGTCTATTTTCATTCTCTGGGATCAGTTTGTTTTATGCAGGGGCCAGATAGTAAATTTTTAAAGAAAAATTTGTTACATATTTGTTAAAGAAATATTGAGGGATACCTTCCCTATAGGCTTTAAACCCTAGAGGGTGAACTGATGTCTGCCGTTTTACCCCATTATATGATACCACTTTTAATTTGTTATCTTAGGTGTTAGTTGCAGAAGTTTCTATTTAGTATCACTCTTTCTATTAGCTCTTAACCTACAGGCATTAGAATGTTTATTATTTATGGTGTTGCAGGGTCCTTGTTCCTGTAGATCTGGCCTTCTTTTTGGTAAAAGTCTGCTGAAAACAAGCTTAGGTCTGGAATCTTATCAGGTAATTGTGACTTTTTAGAAGATGACAATCAAAGGTCATCATCTCTCCTCGACTTCTCCTAGTTTGTATAAGCTGTGTAGTGTCTTTTCTGGCTGCCTATTTTGCTCCTATTGTCACTGTTTTCTGCTTACTGGCTCCACAAATATCTGTGGGATAGGCAGGCTTCTTGGCTGCTAATCTAACCTCGCTGCACATTACATTAATTGCATCCATCTGGCTTCTGTTGTTTTAGCACATTTACTAGTCCTCTGTAGTTTTGAGGTTCTCCCATTTCTATTACTGTTTCGTGTTCTGTAACTGTCTCTCCAACCGTCAACTCTGGCTTACTGATGGGGAGGAGAGAACTGATGAACATTCAATGATGCTGATGTCCCTCTCACTAATGAACACTTTGATAATGCTGCTACTTATGGCCTTGTCAAATGTTGACTTCTGGCTTACTGATGGGGAGGAGAGAACTGATGAACATTCAATGATGCTGATGTCCCTCTCACTAACGAACACTTTGATAATGCTGCTACTTATGGCCTTGTCAAATGTTGACTTCTCCAGGTATTCCTACAGTATATAATCATCTGGTGAGATTTCCACCCTACATAGTAGTACTACTCAAGCAATCCTACTTCCTGGAGCCTTTGAAAACTTTCTTCTGTTATCTTTAATGGGAATTTTGCCATTTTGACTTCAAATAGCATTTCTAACTTCTAGAGTCTATCCTAGTAGCTAGTTCATACCATCCCATGGGGCTCTTGACGGAATGTCAAAATTTGTATCTTCAAAAATGTCTTCTTAAATTCTGCCATATTCAATCTTGTCTTTTGTTCTCCTGGACCAAGAATTCTCAGAATCAAAAACACCCCCAGCTACTGCTGGTACATAGTGACTAGGTCCTTTGAGATACAGCCTCTTTCCTCTCTAACCAGGATCTGCAAATTTTCAGCTGGGTTATGCCATCACTTAACATTAGTTAAGTCTCGTGTGCAGCAGGGAAGGATGGAGAAGCTTTTTCACCGCCTTTAAGAAATTATGGAATGCCAGCTCTTAAGAGAGAAAGATGCGCCACTGTTTCAAGCAGCAAAGGCTTAGAGGAGTTTCAATATTTTCTCAGGAACCCACTTAGGTGTATCCATCTCAATTATCATGGTTTCATTTTTTCCCAAATTGGACTTTGATACTGGCACAACAGACCTTCCTTGGTTGGACTTTAACCATCTCTAGAGTTTGTATACTCTGGCTAGGTCCTAGGCCTGTTCCACAACATTCTGTACACCCTATGCTGTAGAAGGTGAGAACTTCTACATTGCTGAAGCTCAGTTTTAGTCTTTTTTAAGGAGGATGTATTTCAGTTTTGCTCTGTGAACTGTATCTGGATAAAGACTGTGTGAAAGTTTTCATGTGCTTTAAATTCTATTCACATACATATAAATCTTACATGAGATACATGTAGCTTTATTAAGATAATAGTTTTCATTTCTATTTATTCTTTTGTCAGTAATGGAAAAGCATTGTTTTCTTCTGAGAAGTGGGGGGGAAGATTATATAAAGATGGAGAAGACTTTAAAATATCATATTGATTGGTTATAGAACATTGTAGTATCATCAGTTCACCCAGGGGTAAGGGGGAAAAAAAGCATGACTGTATCCAGGATTAATGTCTAGTTGTAAAGGTGCAATGAAATAACCAAGGGATCACATGAGACAGGTATGTTAGATAAAGCTGGTTGATAAAGAGAAGAGAGAGGTACCTCAAAAGTAATAAGTTACTGAAATAACACTTTGGTGTAAAAAAAGGACTAGACTTGTGTGAAAATACTAAATTCAGGGATGTTTTCAAATATCTATTGAGTGCTTCTTATGTTCCAGGTGCTCTTCTAAATCCTTTAGGTAGGGAAAAAATAAACATACGTACCTCCTTAGGAAGATTAATTTCTTACTGTGGGGGTGGTGGTGGTGAAAGACATACATAGATGAAATAATATGACGTCTCTGAGAAGAGATTATTTCTCTGAACCAGTGATTTTTCATTTGTGTTCATGTGAAAATCTTTTTTTCCATCCTTTTATTTTCAAACTTTCTAGGTCACTATATTTTAAAGATCAGTCCTGTAAGCTGCATAGAATTATTTTTCAATCAGTTCCAACAATCTTGTCTGCTACTTGCATGAGTTGCTTTACGTAAGTGTTAATATATGTGGGTTAAACGTGCCATGTCAATATCTGTTTAGATTTGTTAAAATGTTTCTGCTTTCCTTTTCACTTTTCATCTTTATTTTTGATAATTAATTCCATTTCCCCTTCCATGTTTGCTATCCATTTAGCAGTTACTGAATAGATAACAGCAAAGAACATTTGTTATGACAAAATCTACCTTACATTTGTATTTTCCCCATTTCCTGGGTAATGCACGAACCTCTACACACAATATTCCATTTCTTTTTTAAATGGTTTCTGTGCAGTGATTGGACATGCACTGTATTTTAATTAAACATAAAGTTTAAATTTCAGGATAAATTTCTCTTTTTTTAATTTAACATTTACTTTTACGTATCTGTGGGGTACTGTGTGTTGTTTCAATACGTGCATATACTGCACAGTGGAGGGGGGCAGGAAGGAGAAGTGGTGGGCTAATGAGTACAATAAATTTCTTAACATTGTTTTAAATATTCAATATTAATTTAGATTTTGCACATATTTGCACTGTCTGGTGATTCACATTCCATTCTCCATGGTTAAGTTCCTATCAGGAACATAACCCTTCTATTTAATAGGCTTTCCTTATCTACTTTAGTGCAAGTTTTGCTGGCCATTAATTCTCTCAGATTGTGTTTATTTTTGAAGATACATTTAATTTTATCTTTATAATTCAAGAGTGTGTTCATTGTATGTAGAATTCAATATAAGAATTTAATTTCGGTCAGCACTTTAAAGACATAATAGCAATCTCTTTTGCCTTCAATTATTTCTTGAGACGTCAGCTCCTAGACTACTAGGAAGGTAAAGTGTTCATTTACTACTTTGGAGGTAAAATGTTTATTTCTAGCTTTTTTCTTTTTAAGATTTTTATCCTTTTATTTGGTTATCAGAAATTTTATTATGTGCCTTGGTGACCTTTTATTTATTTTTTTTATATTGCTTGAGTTTGATAGAGCTTCTTTAACTTAAATCTCTGGTTTTGAATCTTTTTTCTTTGTCATTTGGAAAATTTCTTGACAATATTTCATCACGATTATTTCTTTCTGAGTCTCCTCTCTTTTCTTTAAATTATAGGACATAATTTATGCATAGAGGTAAATGTCTTCTGTATATTTTTCTTCCTAGTTCTGTGTGCTTCAAAAGTCTGAGTTTTCTAAACTACTGAACTCAGATAACAGCTCCTTAATTTCCTTTATAATATTACTCACATCTGTAATCTTCATTGACTCTATTTTATGGATTAAAATGACTTTATATATTTTCCATATTTTCCTATAAGTTATTTATTATATTATCTTAGTTATTTTAAAGTCCTTATCAGATAAATCTAACATCTTGATGATATGTGAATCTGTCTCTGCTGTTTCTTTTTTTTTTTTTCCCC
>NW_007737690.1:9371-10947 GCF_000696425.1 Galeopterus variegatus | reverse complement strand
CCTTCACATCCCAGGTATAGTTTTTTCTCTTTAAACATAGATCTACCCTTAGAGCCTAGCATTATCTGGTCTCAATGAAAGCAAGGGTGTTTACGAGGTTTGCCAGAGTCTCTCTGTTTCATAAGACCATGACATACAAGCTCTGTCTTTCTAAGTGAGACTTTTTCTGGTCCCAGCCTGCTGCTTTTTGCTCAACTTCTATCCTCTGATAAGATATGGTAAGAATTGTCAAAAGCCACAATAAAATAATTGCTTCTCTTTTTTCTGGGATCGTGGCCCCTCAAGTCCTCCCTGCCTTAGTGCTCTCTGGTGACTTTAAATATCAGTTTTCAAATATTGCACACAGCTTTTACAGTTGATACATATCTCAGTGGTAAACTTAGACTGATACAAACTGCTCCATCATGGTTGGAAGCAGAAGGCTGCAACTGACAGCTTAATGATAAAATAGAGGCAACTTTGACAGTCTGAGGAAAGAGCTCACCAGATAGAAGAAAAGCGGAGTGCAAGAACAGTGAGTTATGGACAAGTGAGTGCAAGACAAATTAATTTAGGATTTGTCTGTTCTAAGGCACTAAGGAAAGCCACTGTGGCTAGAACAGAGTTGATAGGTTTTTGCACATGAGTTTGGAGAAGTAATCTTAGAGATGTTATAAGAGGTTTGATTTTATTTTACATGTATTGATTAGCTAATGGTAGTTTAATGAGAGGTTTACTTGAACTAACATACACTTTTAAAAATATCAACTTCTACTTCTATCCAAGGTGGGGTAACGGGGACTGAAACTAGAATTACCCTCCAGACTGAAAGAACCACAAAACAGAGAAAATATATATATATATATTTTTTTCCCTTTTTTCGTGTCCGGCAACGGATCGCAACCCTCGGTGTCACCCCGCACCTCGCTCAGCCAGTGAGCGGGAACCGGTCTGTATGTGGGATCCGAACCCTCAGCGGGAGCGCCACCCGCACTCCCAAGCGGCGCACTGTAGCAGTGCGCCACCGGGCTGGCCCGAAAATATATTGTTTTTAACACATTGTAAATTAGACAATGAAGGACAGTGATCACTGGAAGACAGAAAACAAGGGTATGAACCCTACAATTGCTGCAGCTTNGAACCCTCAGCGGGAGCGCCACCCGCACTCCCAAGCGGCGCACTGTAGCAGTGCGCCACCGGGCTGGCCCGAAAATATATTGTTTTTAACACATTGTAAATTAGACAATGAAGGACAGTGATCACTGGAAGACAGAAAACAAGGGTATGAACCCTACAATTGCTGCAGCTTACTAACTGAGAGAGTGTACAGGCTGCAGCAAGGGAGGGGGAGGGGTACCCAGGTACAGCTCAGCAGTCTCACTGAATCAGAAACACAGAAGTGAATATGGGGAGGTCAAAGAGACTGCAGCTCACAGAAGAGAGTTACGGAGAGAAGGAAGCTGCAAAGAGAACTTCAGATTTCTACAGATTGGACCATGTAAGTCTTCAGATGGGTACCCAAGCCCGGGGAAAGAACCATCAAAAAAGGATTTGTAGCCCTCTGTTATCAGAAATATGCTAGAAAGGGATATTTAGG